>NC_083472.1:13000000-13092500 GCF_030014155.1 Tachysurus vachellii
GTCACAGCAGCACAACAATATCTACAGTGCAAAGACTGAACCCTGTATATGAAATGCACCAGATACAGATAAGATGCTCAGTGGGTTTGACCCAACAATAAAACTTACTGGCACAGAGATCCATTTCTAAAACTTTCAAACATGCCTGAGGATATTCAGAACTTCTGCTGCTTAGAATTTAAAGTCATAAAAATGGTTTTATAAGAAAATTTTTTCGATGAAAGTTTCGTATATTTTAAGAAATGTGCAGACCTAAATATTAGTTATTACCGAAGATAAGAGTGGAAAGTGTTTCTGGGTCATTGAATGGCACATTACGCTCCAATATGCAGTGAGAGACATGTAACACTGGTTTGTGTGTGTGGGTGTGTTAGACTCTGTATGTGATTAATTTGCATATATGCACAGAATCTGGACACGAAGCAATGAAGGACATTTATTTAAAAAAAAAAAAAAAAAAAAAAAAAATCTTTGTAAACACACGTCATATGTCCCCCTCGTGATGAATTCATGTTAGACACACACAGTTTCATATGAAATATGCTGTTTTCTTATGCATGAAAAGTAAGAAAGAGCATGCAGAATCTTTTTTCTCTTATGGACTGAGACTTTCGAGACACTTTATATTTAACAAATAGAGAAAAAATCGTAGGTGATTCAAAACAAAAGCTAAAGTTTTGGTGACTTTAAAGGGGCAAAACTGCAGTGAGCAAAACCTGCCAACAGGGGGGGCATGAGAGCTAATCTACTTGGCACTCACTGTATCTCTGAGTAACAGGAAAGTGCAGATTTCCAAACCTTCTCTAATGGTTTGGTATGGTCTGCCTGAGCTCACTGTGACTGAACAGGATGGCTGACGTCGCACACAGGGATCTAGTAAACACTGCTTTTGCAACTGGTGTTAACGAGTTTTAAATTAAAAAAAAAAAAAAAGGACTTCATGTACTGAGCTTGTGCCAGCATGTATTGCAACACACAAGATGAGTTCATACTTGTAGAGGTCAGGCTGAGGCTGCTCACACTCTATGGTAGCGATGAGAGACTGCAAATCCTTCTCCGTATCCGGCACAGTGTAATGTGTCTAAAAGAGAAAGCAGGTAGAAGTACAATAGATAAAACCAGACATAATCTGCTGGCACAATAATGCATCTGAAATAAAATACACAGATATGTTCCATAATGAGCTGAAGTGAAGGGAGGAACATGACATGTAGACGATTGATGACAGGATGTGGGTCAACTATTTCAAGAACCAGAGCAATTCAGGGAGAGAGAAAAAAAAAAAAGCAGCTATATGGGTCTCTGTGCTTCATCAAACTGAAACCCATACCTAATATAGTCACGGAAACACCTTGTCCAGTAACAGAGCTATGACCTACGTCACAGGATGTGTTAATAAGCTCACTTTATGGTTGGACTCCCCGTCCAGGCTGGCTGTGGTGACGAAGCACGTATCGTCGTCTCGACTGGAATGCAGCAAAATGAGGTCACAGGGAAAGGTCTCATCCTCCACAACCTCTACTATATCACCAACCTGCAAAAGTAAAAAGCATCCAACCAACATGTGAAAAAAATAGACAAATAAGGTGGTTTTCTACACAGACGACTCCTAACATAAAAGCACCTTGCGCAGACTACCGAGACGACACAGAGGCGCCAAATCCATAGCCGAAGACTGACTGATCCATCTGTGCAGCGCTTTTACAGACCCAGCCTGATTCACATTGTGTCACAGTATTTAAGTGGGATGAAACACAGACTTCTTTCACACGTTTCCTCTGTAGATGCTGGCTCCTTTTGTACAATTTCAAGCAACAAACATTTTTGGTTGAAGATCTGGTTGCAGATTTCTGGACACAGTGGTTTGAAGTTTCCTATGACAACTTTAAGTTCACTGGTAAATCAAACAGTGCAATCGGATCGAGTCCACCAGGAGCACAACACTATTACATTCACTTCAAGTTTGTTCGCTGAGCACTTCCTGTTTCATATGTAATTGTATGTTTTATCCATGTTTATCTGTGAGGGTTTTCACACTGGCAGTTTTGTCAGAAATAGAGCATGGTTTGCTGAATATGAAAGCTGTCATGCAGAGAAAGAAAATTTACCACGTTACCGAACCCAAGACACAAAAAGTGTGTACTGTTACAGTAGGAGACAAAATTATCCACATGCCTCCAATAATCCTCTTTTTTTTAAATTATTGTAATTTTAACGACTGCAATCATTAAAGCAAATAAATAAATAAATAAATAAATATGATTTCATTACAAACAGGTTAGACTTACCATTTATAAACCATTTATGTACCATTTATAACCATTATGGATTGTCAATGAGCTCAATGTGACATTTTGCATTAAACAGCCATTTATTCTCTTATTATTAATATAAACGTTTGCCCTAAAGACTCTGACGAAACACACTGACGAATGAACTTTAAAGCACTGTCCACTTACAAAAAACTCGTTCACTATGTTGATGACGCTATTTTTAGCCGTTTTCTTATTAGACTTGTACTACATGTAGCATCCACTATACAAGTCCCTGTGAATGAGGTGTTACTATAGAAACAAGAACGTAATTAGACGGAGCACATTAACACAGACCGGTGATTTGAGCTACAGCTGGCACGAGTGTCTGAGCTGTGTTGTTATAAGCAAGTCATTCATTCAACAGTTCTGTGAGATGTGAAGTGAACATACGGCACTGTAAAATATCTGGGGGGGAAAAAAAAAACCTAAGCTGTATTTTATGTGTTCTGACTAACATTTTAGAAAAAAAAAGTTTTTTCCCCTAATCACAAGCAAGGCTTGCAATGAACATCTGCTAAATCATGGGGACAATTTGACATTGGTGTGTATCTACATTAATGTAATAGCCACTTGAACAGAAAATCCTATCCTCTATATTATGGTCTTAACACATCATTGTACTGTGTTGGCTCCATGAGCTTAGATATATAAATATAGATCAGAGAACTGGTGATCTAGTCAACTTCTAGAAGCATGGATGCTTTACCAAATGGGGCAAAAATCAATTGGTGTGAAAAGACCGGATCCAGTAACCAACAACAGAAAAGAGTGTGAAGAGGAAATAATGAGGCTTCAGTGAAAAGTAGTGGCGAATGATTAGTGGTTTGTAGTTTGGGGAACCCCTAAAAAGCATCATTTGCAGCTGCATGCTGTTTTAGAAATGTAGTGCACCTGTGGTTAAGACAAGGTGGTTGATTCAAAAGCGTGTAAAATAGCCCATGGGCTTGTGGTACTGCATTAGTCTGAACCAACAACTTAGAATTAAAAGAATCAACTGATCAGTTTGTGTTTTGATGTAAAGTGTATGCGCTGGATTTTAGTTCATGAGTAAGACCAGCCTGCACACTGAACACACAGAGAACTAGTCCTCTCATCCCTCTTTCTTACAGTGGTGACACAGGAGCAGCAGCTGAAACCTACCTTGATCTTCTCGCTCTCCGTAAGTGCTAGCCGACCGTTCTCTAGCACTCTCACTTGGTACTTGTTCACTTCGTAGTCTGCTTTGTGCCGTAGCCAGTCCTCGTAACCCTAGAGAGATAAAGAGAGAGAGAGAAAAAACAGAGCAAGAAATTTTGAGTGAGAAACAGAGTGATCATAATGAAACTAGGGAGAAAGCAGTATGTGGAAAGACTGCAGTGAGCTATAATTTAAGTGCCTAATTAAATCAGGACAGAGTGTGCAAATAATTCTAATAATAAACAAAAAAGTGTTGGTACACTATATGCGGTCTGTATGCAGTCACTCTCCTCCCTAAGTTACAGCGTAGTGTCTGACGTCTCTGTTACGAAGCTCTATGACCGTCCCAAATGGTTATTTGTAAGTGGTTAAAATAATACACATGCAGCCTAATTTTGATGTGCAGTAAATGTGATATAATGATGTTCATAAAAGGATAGCGAAGACATCGTTTGGATCACCGCATATTAAACACCAGCCCAGATGCCCAAATAAATGTGTGCTTGTTGTCACATTTTATTGCTGACCAGCTGCTAAAGGATTAGCGGGATTAACCAGCTGGGATCACGGTTTATTCCTATTTCTGTTTGAAACCTCCGAGCCAGCTGACTGCGCGGTAAGGATTTTGGAGTGATGGCCAATGAAGTACTGCAGAAGTTAAAAAGGAAGCATAGATCTGCTTTTATAGCTTAGGGAATACTCTATATTAATTATGTGATCACGTGACCAATATCAATTCCTCTTTCTGTTATAATAAGCTCCACACTTCAGGGAAGGCTTTCCTTTAGATGTTGGAGTGTAGCTTTGTGTAGTAGTGTGTTCATTTATTAGTGGGGTTCAGTGCTGATGTTGGAATGGTGGGTGAGGAGGCCTGAAGTGTTCAGTGGGGTTCAGGTCACGGCTCTGTGCAGGTCACACTCGAGTGTCTTCACGGAGCTCAGTTTGTGCACAGGGACATTGTCATGCTGGAACAGGTTTGGTCCCCTTAGCTCCACTGAAAGGAAACTAAGGATACAGCACAACAAATGACTTCCTTGACATCCTTACAAGTGTGTGCTTCTACTTTTGTGGCAACAGTTTGGGAAATTACCACACGCGTGTCTGATGGTCAAGTGTCCACAAACGTTTGGACATATAATGTTTGTCATTTATCTCTGGATGTTATTTTAATAGGTTTCAGTGGAACGGTCAAAAACATTATAAATACGACGAAACTGGTCGATGTTAGATTGCATCTTAAATCATTTTGACATCTGGCACATGACCAAGATGCAGGAGCATGGCACACTTAATGATTTATTGGTACAGATCATGTAGTGGATGTTTAGAACATATGTCCTCATCCGTGCTTGAAATTCAATCCCGGCTACACCACTGATTCAAATAAACTCCTTGTCTATGGATATCGGTTTGAGAGAGTCAACTTCACTTCAGTCCATTTGTCTCAGAAGGAAAACAGCTGGATGGTTAAAGCCCACCAACTAGCAGTGACAGGCGAGCTCGAACTGTTAGATGTCCGTGTTAACACAGGGTTATGAAAAAAAGGCAGGGGATATTCGGTGGAGGCTACGTCAATGAAGACAAATGGGGGGTTGAACACTGTGCTTTCACAGCACTGTCATGTTTAATATTTTATCAGTGTTGCCAGAGGATAAGAGATTTGCCAAACTGAAATTGTGTAATCAAAGAAATAATCGGTTAAACAGTGGTGAGGTCTCGACATTGGGGCCAGAAGAAATATTGAGATTTGCAGGTGAATAGGTAACCAGTACATGGTGCGTAAATGTGAGAGTATGAGATTGAGAGAAGAGAGAGAGAGAGAGAGTATGTGAGTGAGAGAGAGTGAGAGAGAGAGAAAGAGAGAGAAAGAGAGAGAGAGACTTAGGGAGGATGCTGTAGTCACCTGTTTGATCGCCGTCACTGTTATCACAAAAAACAGCGGTAAGCCACTGGTCACTGGGCTGGTTGGAGTGTCCACAATCACCTAGATAAAGATAAGAGATAAAGAGTGTTGTGCTGTTAGGATCGTTCTCACACCTCACAATCATCAAACACACCACAATATATTGCTCATTCACTGTGCAGTGTGAAGGATAACAAAATAAAATCACAGCCTTATATAAAGTTCATATCCTTTCATTTACTTCTGCCCTTTAGAGCTACATAGGATATGTACATTTCCCAAAAGACAGTGTACATCGATCATCCTGTCCAAAAGTTTACACCCCCCATGGCACTTAATGCATCGTGTTGCCTTCAGCGAGCATCAGTGAGTGTTTGGATCCGTTTTCACAGCCGAGTCAGTTTCAGGAGGTTTAAGTCATTTTAAAAAATCTCTTTTAGAAAAAATATTTAAACACACTATTCAGACTTTTATTAATGTTAACTTGTTTAATTGTTAAACTTCATTGCATTACCAACAAAGATGAAATTCCAGTTTGTTCCTGGTTTTATAAATCATGGCCACTTCAATCGCTATATAAACCCATCAATGTTAAAGTTCCACATTTAGTCACAGATGTCATCTTCAAAATGCAAAAATCTCTGTGCAAAGGTCTCTCGTGTATGTAACAACAAAATTAATGGAAATCAAAGATCAAATCTTGCAGTATTCTTATCATTTATTTTTGAGAATTTTGAGAATGACTATAAATAGTGACAAGCTCCTACATCATCAGTAGAGAAGCATGAAGTGGGATTTGGAATGTCCTAGTTACAGCAGTGAGTCATGTTGTTTTGCAATCGTCAATAAAGAAGTATCTTCCTTGTCAGCTGAGCAACTCAAGCTAAAAATCGAACAGCACAGACATGAAATGTACCAGACAGTGGAGCTAGTGGTTTATCCACCACTGGCATCATGTGTCTTACTGCACCTTCCCATCATCTACACACACACACACAGCATACTACTTGCAAAATGGAAAACTGCAGGTGTATCTACAGACCATGTGTATTCCCATAAGCCATGTGTAAGATCGGCTACAGGCTACATGAGTTATACAATAGATGTGTGGACATGAAGTGTGAGAGTGGATATAAAACTTCATCATTCCATGTGAACATGGAGTAGTTGGTCAGAATTTTTACACACACACAGACAGAAAGACAGACAGACAGACACACACAGACAGACACAGAGAAAGACACACACACAGACAGACAGACACACAAACGCACGCACACACAGACACAGGCACACACAGAGTTATGGGCTCCCAAGGAATAAGCAGAGACAGACACAAACATGCTCAAAGCATCTTCCAGATTCTGCTAAGGGACTTGTGCTGATGTCACATGCAACAACTGGGGGAAAAAAGAAACTGTGTGAAGGAGAACATGAAAGCGTGAGAGTCAAATCAAATCAAATTTTATACATCACGTAAACATGCATACAGAGTACGACATGCAGTGAAATGCTTTTTACGTCTGTCCGGTATTCAAGCATAAAAAGGAATGGAATTAAAGATGAAAATAAAACCAAAAGGAGGTAGATAAATAAAAAGTATAAACTATATAAAAACATAAAATATGAAAATATATGTGAAAAATATATGTATATACATAAATGCATATGGTTTTAATGATTGTCCTTAAAGTGTCCATTTGCAGTATGGTGTGTACTGTATAAAGTGGTACTGTGCTGTGACACACACTGTGCTGTGACAAAACTCTGAATGGCCTATGGGAAGAAGCTTCTCCAAATTCTCTCTGTGTTTGTTTCAAGGAACGGAAGCGTTTCCCTGTAAGCAACAAAAAAAAAAAAGGAGTCCATTGTTGGGATGGCTGAGGTCCTGTACTATCTTCCTGGCCCTGGTCTGGCACCGCGTGCTGTAAATGTCTTGCAGGTCAGGGAGCTCGGTGTGGATGGTAGGTTCAGCTGACCGCACCACCCTCTGGAGGGCTCGCCTGTCCTGCATGGTGCTGTTCCCGAACCAGGAAGTGATGCTACCCTTCAGGACGCTCTCAATGGTGCAGGTGTAGAAAGTGAGTGTGAGAGAGAGAGTGAGATAGACAGAGAGAGAGCATATAGGAAAAAAAGAGAGAGGGAGGGTGATGAATCACCGTTTATGGATATAAATATAAATCTCTCTCTTTTTCTCTCTCATTCTCCCTCCCTCTCTCACTCCCTTTCTGACGTAGTGTGGCAACTCCTGTTGCTCAAAGGATCCCCATCTGCTCGAGGTGTGCTAACAGCTGCTGTGTGACATTGCTGTCAGAAGCATTCGCTACAGGATAGACCAGACGTGAGGAGATGAAAAGCTTAACCGGTCAGGCGAGAATAGCTGCAGAAGACGTCTACGTCACACTTTTGAGCAAAAACTAAGATGCCTAACTATGCTGCCCTTAAACTCCTCTGTACTGACATATTTGTCATAGTACAAGTGTGTAGCACACAGCTGTGATCTGTCATAAGTGACAAGCATAACCAACACGTCCAATCTAAATCTAAATCTAATCTGATATCCGGATTTCAGTAAAGCCGCTTTGTGCCGATGTCTATTGTTAAATGCAGTATATGAATCAGACTGAATTGCTAGGTAAGACTCGGTAAAATAAAAATAAGTGAATTCCTCTGTCCAATCTGACTGCACTGACCGTCTGTTGTCCCTGTTGTCCTCACTACAGTCTCACTTCAGTTCCTACTGTGTTTGCGGTTCACATCTGGCAGAAAGGTCACAGCTTGGTTTTTCACTTCCAGTTTAACTAAAGTATCAGATGCAGATAACAGCAGATAACTGATACTGTACATTTCTGTACATAGCATTTTTAGTGAATTAACATTGTGCATCTCGTTTTATTCATAGCAGCCGTCAGCTGACTCAGAAAGCTTTGTTGGTTTTGTTTGGTGTGGATTTTTTGTCTCACAAATTTGTCCACTTGTGTAAACCCAAATGAACTCTGCCCATATGGCTTAGGTGAAATACTTCAGAAGCATCAGACAAAACATTAACAAAGACTTTTCATTCCATCTATCTTCAGGAAAAGCTTTATCCTAGTCAGGGTTACAGTAGATCTGGGAAACTTGGGTAACTGTTGTATCATGTCAATGCACACACTTTTTCACATCTAGGGCCACTTTAAAGCAGTCACTGCAGCATCCAGCATGTTTACTGGAGCTGAATCTAATTCAAATTCAAATGCGTGCCATGGGTTCCACATGATTGAACTGATTAACACACACTGGTTCATTTCATCCTGTTTTTCAGATAAAAAAAGTCAAACACTAAGCTCGCACTTGAGCTAAGAATCAAACCCTGGTTGTTCTGCAATGGACTCATCAGCACCGCACTGCACTACCATGCAGGCTTAAATAGCTTAAACGTAATACTACATTTAACTCAGTACATAGAATTATTCCAAACTTAGAATTCAGAAAACAAAATTATACTACAGTTAAAATTATGTAAATAGAATTGCGCCACAGTTACTGTTACTGTTACTGGTACAATTTACTGTTAGAACCCAGCAAATAGAAGTCGACCACAGTTTTGTACATGATGAATAAAATTAAGCTACAGCTAAAAATCAAAAATAAAACAAACTAACAAAAAACCCTTGGTAAATAGAAGTAAACAGCACTTAGAATTTGATAAATAGATCAATCAATAGAATTAGACTACATTTAGCATTCAGCGAAAATAATTGGACTACAAGTAGATTTCAGCAAATAGAATTGGACTAGAGTTAGAATTCAGTAAACAAAATTATACTACAGTTAGCATTCAGTAAACAGAATTAGACTAAAGTTAAAACTCAGCAAAGAGAATTGGACTACAGTTAGAATTCGGTAAACAGAATTAGCCTACAGTACAGTATAAAATTCAGTCAACTGGTTGGATTTCAGCAAATAGAATTTGACTAGTTAGCACTCAGTAGAAAGGATTGGACTACAGTTAGAATTTAGTCAACAGAATTAGACTTTAAGAATAACTGCAGACAGGCTTGCTTTTATGATAAATATAGATACCGTGGCCAGTTTCAGAAAAGCAATAAATGAAATTGTTCACCCCCCATTTTTTTCCCCCCCAACCATTACAGTTGCTGGCAGTCACTAAAACAAGCTTCCCTAACATCTTGTCCTAACAGCATGTGGCATGAGCAAGCAACAATAACTACAACAGCAGGTGCTGACATGTTTAAAACGTGAGCATATGGGAAGCAGCACCACTGAGCCGCTAGCCAGGTAACATAGGCTTTGTTTGAGAAATACCGGGAAATGTGTTGAAATTCTGTGTCCGTGAACTCTGGCCATACACTACATGCAGATTAGGATTTCAAACCGCCGGAGCAGATGTTTTTAGAAATGAAAGTCATACAGTGCCTGCATATTGTGTATGTACATGTAAGACTTTAATTCAATTTTTAGATTGAATGATACTTGACCTAAAGACAGCAACCGTTTTTAAATATAAAAGCCCCACCTTTCAGCACCACCCTGTAATCATCCTCGCTCGGCCCTCTGTGGGTTCTCACTAAATACAAAGCCTAAACAGTCTAAAAAGCCACAGCCGGCAGCCAAGGGTTCAAAGGGTGGGAGGCGGTGTTACTCTAACGCCTGTCAATCCCAGTAAAGCTAGCCAACCGTGTGTGCCTGTGAGCTTGTGTGTGTAGAGAACACTTATCAGTGTTATGGTCAGGTCAGTGACAGATTTCTGTGTTGTTGCTGTGATAAATCACAACATACCTGAAGTAAATGCCTGGACAATTGGAAAACTGGAAACGGTGCATACTAGATGAAATCCTGGAAGGAATAATATCTGCTAAACTTCATAATACTTGATGCAAATCGATTTTTATAAGGGAAAAAATAATAATAATATACTGAATAAACAATTTACACCACAATTAATCTGATTGGATAGAAGTTGTGACCACAAATCAAAGGTTTGTATCAAAGCTCTCATTCATTATCATTTCTATAGTAACAGCTCATTCTTGTACTCGTATGGTAAATGTTCTCCAAAGTCTAACTAGTTCCTGAATAATAAACAACTCCAGTCCAATGAGTGTGTAGCTTGGACCTTCTGCCTATGCGTTATAGGCTGATTAACATTTCTAATTTTTGTTTAGTATGTGGTTGTGCCCTACAATGTGCTGGCTTCATGTAGGGTGTGACCTGTCTATGTCTGGAATGTTCCGCACACAGCTGATGTGCAATCACACTTAGGAAGAGAAGATGCAATCCTTATATTCAGACGGGCATGTGACCTTTCTTAGGACAAGGTCTAGGTCACTCAGGAGATGAAGACACATCGACCTCCTGAGTCACAAGTGCAACACATATGAAAAGAAGCAGCCTGTGGGCTCCAATCATAACACAACTGGAGCCAATTTAATTATTTCAGTAGCATCTATGCTGTTTAGTCAGTGTGACGCAAAGTCTGGTGTGTTTACGGGGCGGTTCTTTTGGGCAACTGTGAACAATCGCAATTGGAAATGTACCAAAAACTGATCTGAGAGCTCCTGTACAAAAATAACTGTAGGCTAAAATACAGTAGATGTCTCAACATTCTAAAAATGTAAACATCTCCAGGCATAGAGTTAATGACTACTTTTCAGCAAAATGTCATTTGATTGTTTACAAAAAATCTGCTACACAACTGGCATTTCTTTGTAAACATGTACAGATTCATCTCTCTCGCTCATGAGGAACTCGTGTTAATGTGGTCGTGTGTGGAATTGCACTTTAAATGATCAAATGTGCCATATCTTTTCCATGGCCTTCTTTTGTCCAAGGCCCTAGATAGATAGAAAAATCAATCTACCCATCCATCTATCTATCTATCTATCTATCTATCTATCTACCTAACAATCATTTTTTTTATTTTAAATAATTTGTTTAATTTTAAACTTTAATTGTATGCATTTTTATTCTTTTTTTTTTTAATTCTTTTATATATATATATGTATGTATGTCTCTTTTTTCCCTTCCATTTCTATACTTCTATAAAGCTTCTTTGAGACAAGGTGAATTGTTAAAAGTGCTATACAAACAAATTGATTTGAATCTATCCATCTATCCATCCATGTATCTATCTAGTAACATTTTGAAAGATGTTTCTGGAAGCTGTAGTGTTCATTTCCTCTCTGTATGGACCCTGTATAGCGTAGTGCTTTTGTGTTCTCTGTGCTTGGACGAGTTTTGTTATTTCTACGAGTAAAGGTTTGTTTACCTTTTCCCTTCACCAGTGAATGAATGAAAGAACTCAGTAAGCAAACTAATAAAATAATAGAAGCTCCTGGGCTTACTGTGCTACACAGAACTAGAAGTAACAGTCGGTAAAGCAAACATTTAATAATCTTTATTATTACAATCTACGGACAGGTGACAAAGGACAGAGAAACGTCAGGTGTGCTAATAACAGCGCTCGAGCTGAGTCTGCTTCACTACACCAGACACAGATACAATAAGGCTCTGGAACTGCACTGAGGGCATGAACACCATTCTTTCTAAATGTACTTGGAATATATACTGTACAGAATGCAGTGTATAATATAAAATCATCCATAATATAGTGTAATAGTGTATTCCAAAAATATTAACGGTATGTTAATATGAATTTATACTCTATACTGTTGTACATTAGTCAGGGAAAAAATACATGATACTAATAATGTGTGTGTGTGTGTGTGTGTGCGCGTGTGCGAGAGGGAGACACTGATGCATTGTGCATCATGATGCAAATATGTGGGTGCATCCTGGAAATGTGTGTTAATAGAATCAGCATTCCATTAATTACAAGTCAAACACGATCATTTTTACACAAGTAAGAGAGTTTAGTCACATTTTGAGGAGAATTCGGGTTTTCAATACTGAACTCCTGTTTAAAGCAAGTGTTGATCTATTTAGTTGAAAGGCAAATGCACACTCCGTTGAAAATTTTTGTATGAACATTTTGTACATTGTTCATTATACAGGGAGAAAAGACTTTTCAGTCAAATTTTGTTGAAAACATTCTGACCATTAAACACAATTATAATCAACAAACTGATTCCTGACGAGTGTCATTACACCCCGACTGCATGATGAGCAGAACACGCTACACTACAGGAGGAAGTGAGCAAAATGTCAGGTTTGGTACTGTATACAATCATTTCCATGAATCTGATCAACTTCTCTTTGTTTGAGATAGTGCTCAATTTGGTCATTTGATTCACTTCTTCCCTCTTGGCTTCCTTTCAACATTTACAATAAAAAAAATATTGCTTTGCCTGTAGAAATTAACTATATGTAATTAGTTTAGTAGAACAGTATAGCAGAATTGATCAAGTTTAAACGTCATTAAACAGAATCAATATTTGGACACAGGGACATCCGTTATTTTAGCTGTGCAGTTGAAATATCTAATGTCTGTGCTACACACTGTACACAATGCACCTTAAACATCCCGATTTGCACAGGAATTTTTTTATATTTCAATTTATTACTTCTAATTTTTTTAGAATTTGGGCATTTCCCATTGGGATGAATAAGGTGCCCGTCTGCTTCCCTACCTGTCTGTCTGCCCATCTGTCTGTCTGCTTCCTTACCTGTCTGTCTGCCCATCTGTCTGTCTGCTTCCCTACCTGTCTGTCTGCCCATCTGTCTGTCTGCTTCCCTACCTGTCTGTCTGCCTGCCCATCTGTCTGTCTGCTTCCCTACCTGTCTGTCTGCCTGCCCATCTGTCTGTCTGCTTCCCTACCTGTCTGTCTGCCTGCCCGTGTGTCTGTCTGCTTGCTTCCCTACCTGTCTGTCTGCCTGCCCGTCTGTCTGTCTGCTTGCTTCCCTACCTGTCTGTCTGCCTGCCCGTCTGTCTGTCTGCTTGCTTCCCTACCTGTCTGTCTGCCTGCCTGTCCGTCTGTCTGTCTGCCGAATAGGAGTGCACATTTACAGCTTTAATGTGAAGGTATTTACATGTGCTGTCCTGTTTTTAAGGGACCAAAACATGGTCCACATCCTTTGCAGTTGATTACTACCTGAAATCTGGAACCCACCAAATGCTTGTTTCTGTCCTCTGCCAGGTATTTACTGCAACAGTCTTCAGGTCACGTTGGTACTTTGGCCATTTTGACTTCAGCATGTGAAATACATGATGATTAGATTTAAGCAGGCTGACTAAGGTGGCCATTGCAGAAGATTTCGCCCTTGCACCTTGAAAAAGTCTTGGCTTGCTTTAGATGTGTGCTTTGGGCCATTGTGTAGCCCACTGTGTAAACTTCAGGACTCATCCTGCTGCTTGTGTTTTGTGTTCCAGTAACAGTCAAAACACACCCATGCTATAAGATGAGGTGGTGTGAGCAAGAGCATAAGCAGTTCTGTTCCTTCTCCATACTCTTCTACAAGTTGACAAATGTTTCATCTGTCCATATGAATTTGCTACAGAACAGTAAAGGACTGTTTTCATATTTTTGCCCAACTCTAATCTGGTCTATTTGTTTTCGTTTATCTTGTGCTGAACCTTCGGTATTTACTCAGATAAAGGCTTCTCTTGATTATTGAGTCTGACACAGAAGCACCTACCTCCTGGAGGAGTTCTTCATCTTGCTAAGTGTAGTCAAGCTGTTTTTCTTCATCGGCAAAAGGAATACTTCTGACATCGACTACAGATGTACTCTGTGTTCATGAGCTCACAAGTGCGTTCTTCTTGCTTTTGGAAGAATGTACCAAACAGCTTATTTGCTTTTGCTGTCTCCAATGAGTTTGTTTGCTTTTCAGCCTAATGATGGCTGAAACCACATTCAAAGATCGCATTTGAAAATAACTCTAGACCTCTTCTCTGCTTACTTACTTTTAGTACTGTTGCCATTCTTCTGATTTGGATGTTAATATCATCACATTAAAGCTTGAAAGTTTGCACTTTCTATTCTGAATTCATTTTTTCATGCTGCAGATATACACAAGCAGCATAATGCACTGTTACATAAACACTGCACCAAACCCAGTCCATTAAACCTGATGTGGAATTCTGGAGCCAAGCTTTCAATCGAAATGAAAAAGCTACAAGCAGTGTTAAGTATACAATTAATATCCTCTAAAACAACTGACAACCTGAGAGTTGTCCTTTTGCTCTCTTCGGTCACACACGTTTATGCGGGATATTCCAGCAAGATGTGTCAAAGCGTTAAAGACAGAGCTCTCCCAGCCACCCTCCTCCTCATCCTCTCTCTCGCTCTAGTGCTCTACCGCTCTCCTCCCTCCTATTCCCATCAGGACCGAGCAAAGGCATGCAGGGTCTATTTATAGCCAAGCTCTGCTTTTTTTATCAGCCAGTGACTATTTGTGGCTCTAGAGAACTACAGAGGGCTTCCTGGCTGCTGACGTCAGCAGGGCTGTGCTGCAGAGGCGTAGGATCAGAGAGATGGAAGAAAAAAAAGAAAAGAAAAGAAAGAAAAGAAAAAAATAGAGAGCCAGAGAGTTTGGGGGAAACAGATGAGAAGGCAGAGATGAGTGGAGGTACAGAAGGATTAGGAGAAGGATTTAGAGAGAGAAAAGTTAGGTGAGGGAGGAGAAAAAAAAGACGTGTGCTGTTTGTATTCTGATGTCGCATTCTGGTGGTGCCTCAGAAAAACAGTGCGGCCCGTTTTCTGTGCCAGTGATGCGTTTGTGCTCTCTGAGTGACGGGAGCTCTGTGTGTGTGTGTGTGTGTGTGTGTGTGTGTGTGTGTGTGTGTGCTCACTTTCGTGTGTGTGATTCCCTCACAGCAATATTGGGCTACGTGGGCGAGCTCGGCAGAAAGGAGCTCCTCCAGAGGGAAGCTGGATTAGTGGAGACACGCCAGTCACATGCGCATACTCATGCACAACTCAAAACACACACACACACAAAATAAACTCTTTCCACAAACACAAGCAAAAGGACAACAAGCCAAAATAAAGGCACCCGTGTATGACAACAAATATTTTCTTTCACAAGTAGCATGAAGGTTATCGCACACAGTCACACACACAATCGTTATTACAAATGATTGGGTTAATTATATTCTATCAAATATTCATCTGATGTGACCGGTATTCCTATAGGATATTAAAGATCTCTATTCTTTTCCTTTACTGCCAGTTTATAGAAGCTGTATGTTCTCTTATTATTCCACCGCATGTAGTTTTTTTGCGACCGATAAATGTTGAATTTAAAGACCCGAGCATGAACCCATATGATACGAGCATCAGAAGCAGTCAGGAAGAATTTATTTACTGCTGCTGTGTATTGTGTATAAGAACCCTAGGCAGGATGCTCTGAATTGGGACGCTCCCATAGTGACCGTCTGTAACTCGGCCATTCCAAACTGAAGTGATGGCTCTTCAAAACCCTTTCTGGTGGACACTTTACTCCATGGATTCTTAGTTTTTATGCTAAAAATAAAAACGTGTGGCCTTTTGGATGTGAACGCTAAAAGAGATGCGGGTCAAGTAAAAGCAATTAGCACTGCTTTATACGCGGCATTAAGATAAACAGCTAAAAAAAAGGGCAGCAGCAAATAATCACTACCTTACATAACAGATAACATCTCTTAGCCCATGCACTCTATCCATCCATCTCTCTATCTATCGATCTATCTATCTACAGTGCATGAGCTAGAAGATGAAGTAGTGATTATTTATGCTGCACTCTTTCAGCTTTAAATATATACACATATAAAACAGCAGGGTGTGTGTGGGTGCATGATGGGGTAGAACACAGGGTGTAGGGTGGAGGGAGCAGGGCAAAGTCATGATCACTTCAGAATACACGGCAGACAGAATGAAGAGTGGCTGCAGTGCTGCACTTTGTGTCTGTGTAAATGAGAGGGTTGTTAATGCTTATTCGCAGTAATGATTTCCTCTTGCTAGTGAGTTTCGGTGCTATGAAGTCACTGGTAAGTGTTGGTGGTGGTGCAAAGCATGAAGAAACATTATAGAGGGAGTGCTTTGTTACGGATCTCACACGCTCTTCTGTCTTCACTCCCATTGGTAGTCTTTCCATCAAGTCACTTCATATTTGCATGATGTTTTCTCAGCTTTGCCTCACCTCTGGACTCGCCATACCAGAGTTTTCTCACTGCAAGTCAGTGTGTGTGTATTTTTATATGAATTTTATATGAATTCATAAAGTCAAATAGTTTCATATTCAAAGTGTGGAGTGTTCCAGAAGGCCATACTAAGATGTAGCTATCTCTTTCCATGGGATGGGAATTCGAAAGAGATTTGACATGAAACAAAAACAGAGTAGCTTTTCAACTGAAATGGTGAAACGGTGGCCATTGCACTGGGGAACTCCCTTCAGTGTCACTTCATGTCTAAACCTCAGTCAGGTTCTTCATGTGAGATTTGGTCAGATACAAATGCTTGCTGTTAGCTTCTAGTGTTTGAGCACAAACAACTGGACCGTTACAGATGAAAATGCTGCCTCTCAAATCAAATCCATGGGACATCAATCAGTATCAAGAGTTTCCAGTCTCCATGATAATATTGTGCATTGTTATTTACCGACATCTACTTTTAAGGATATCCGAGGTGGCTCATACTCCTCCAACTCTCTCTCTCTCTCTCTCTCTCTCTCGCTCTCTCATCAGATCAGCAAGGAGAATAAAGACTCAGCAGGCTCCAAGTGAGCAGGAAGCCAAACTATAAACACATCTCTCACACCGCTGGCTTTAATACACAAACACACACCACACACAGGTTTCCGGTAAGCATCTATAAACACTTACCTGCACCAAAAATATAATAAGGAAGTAAAAATTGGCGATTCTTCTGAACTGCTCAAACAGGTTCTTTGGCAGGAAGTTCCAGATCGTGTACTGCAGAGATAAAACAAATCACACAATCAATATGATGATGGAAAAACAAACAACACACAGCCATGAACCTGCCGAGCTAAATGGGAAACTTTGCTAATCTAAGACTGTACTGTGGGTGTTTAGTGATTTTTGAGAAATCCTAAAAAAAGAATGCATATGGCATCGATAATTTGGTGCAAGTGAACACAGTATTCTGCATTAGTTTGAGGACAAATACTGCGTGTTCCTGCAGGTGTTTCGCTCATTTGCATAATCAACTCGTCTCTCTACCTCTTTCTCTGACAGTCTGGGGTGGGCCATGGAAATAAAGGAAAAGCTGTTGACTAAATGCACAAACAATGAATTGCTTGCACAGCCCATGACACACACAGAGACCTAATACTGCGACTGGCACACGATGAAAGAAAGCCTTACAATACTCTATGTATAGAGACAGGTTCTGTAAGTGGGGTGAAAGAAAAGCAGTGCAGGTCAGAGAGCACAAAAATGTCAACCATAAAAGCACAGGAACAGGAGCGAGAATGCTTCATCTCAGGAAGCCCGAGCATGGACAAAACATTCAGATGAGGACTGAGAACGAAAACGCCATAGAAGGAAGGCTTTCTTGAGTGAGGAGGAAAACAGTGAGGGATGGTGCAGAGGAGAGATGCTGAGAGAAAGGAAAGGGATGACGAACGCCAGGCACATAGCGCAGGGTAAACACCGCAGCACAAGTAATTAAAGTGTGTTTACGCCCGTCGCACCAGAGCAGGATTGATCACGCGATTCCACAGCAGGATCCTGATGGCTAACTCTATAAAATCCTATTTCTAATTTTTTTTCTTCTCTCTGGCATATCTCTTTCTCGCACACACACTGCCGGCTGAGAGAGATTTAGGAAGTCCCGTCAGAATCAGGAGAGCGATTGAATCACCTGTTCCGCTCTGCCATTAATTGTGAGTGGTCCTGACATGGGAAAAGAGTGGAAAAAATGAAGATTTATTCGTGCCATGGCATTTCGTGGAGTGTGAGCATGAGGCAAGAGCAGTGATGGAGAGATGCGAGAGAATGCGAAAGAGGGTGTGTGGGTGGATGGATTGCTTTGGGCGTGGAGCACTTCTGGGGCCGCCTCTTCACCTCAAACAAACAGGTGGTCAAGCGGCAGGGAGCCAGCATCCAACCCCATAACCACCCCACCCCCATCCCCACATCTCTTTGCCCCATGTGTAACCTTACAGTTACTCTTGATGAGTGCAAGCTTGCCAGAAAACAGACAGAGCTTGTAAAAAAGCATAACTCTCTTATTATTTTAAAGTCTAAAGTTTCAAATGCAAACCGGATTGAACCACAGCTACACAAAGAAAGAAAAAAAAAAAATAACTCTTTGTGCAGAGAATCACATACCTTGGAAGACACTATCCTGTTGTCGCAGAATTTAGGAGGGATGAAGGCCTCTGTGGCCGGACATGTGCGATGTCCTACGTAAATGGTCCTGCTGTCCACTCTTTTTTCATCCCCACCAAACTAGTGAGAGAGAGAGAGAGAGAGAGAGAGAGAGAGAGAGAGAGAGAGAGAGAGAGAGAGAGAGAGAGAGCAATTAAAATACACTTAGTTTAACAATGCCATTTGGCCTGTTGACACAGCATTTATAGATGTCAGGTCTGCACCGTATCATGCTCAGGAGCTTGACTAAACGTGGGACAGATTTAGAAATGATGCACATTAGACGCCATGTAAGGGCTGATTATGGTGTCCCAAAACAATCTTCTACAAGTCAAGCTCTGTCATAACATGCTTATTTAATTCTATCAGCTAAGCCATCAGTTAAATATGTCCTGCTACTAAAACCACTTCTTACTGAGATGTGTCCAGATTAGAAGCTGGATGAGTGGAATAGGCTTGTTCAAAAATACTTTCAACATTTTTAGGAGTTAAGAAGGGTCAAATGAAGAATTGCGAAAAAACACTCCTATACAGGGCAGTTAACAGTAATAAACTAAAGTCAATATTTGGTGTAAGAGCCCTTTGCTTTGTAGTAAAGTAGTTTTATGTCATGGTCATGCGTATAGAAGCTCATAGTGACAAAGCAGGCAGAGGTTATTCATTCACTGGCATGGCTGAGGGAGCCGATGACTTCTATAGCGACAGAAGAAAAGCAAACGCTGGTGACTAGATAAAGATGAAGTTCAATTTTAAGCAAATTTGAAGCTCCACAGCTTAGACGGAGTGGTTTAATAATTACCCATGGGTCAGTGTGGTGTGGTGGGATATATACATCAGCTTTATTCACCACTTGGTCATCAGAATCAGAATCCTGCAGAACATTTACTGCCTTTCTTTAAATGAAAGTCTGAACAAATTTTGTACTGTTTAGAGATTATTACTGGTAATAATAGCTGGGATAGGGACTGAAATATCATTTCATTTTATACAAGCCTTTTAACAGGTTGACTTTCTGAACAATACAATCGATAGATAAAGGATCATATTATTGTTTTGCATATAAGGTTGCTTTTAAAGCATAAAGAGCTTAGAAACATTTCCACCTAAATGTTAAACCTAAACCTAAATCACACACATAAAGGCTTGTGTGATACCAGTCTGCTGCATAAGATGTGAATATCCCAGTAAGAACTGTACATCAATTGAAAAGTACTTCATGTCAGATTAAATGATAAAGATCAACAGGAACGTGTTAAATTACAGAATGTCCCAAAAGGTGGAGGAGGAAGTGTCATGGTTTGGGGAGTTTTCAGCAGAAGGAATGCAAATGTTTTTCAGCACCTCCCTTTAGTAACATGCGCTTCATTCCCTGCGAGCGTCTCCCAATCAGCTTGTGATTTTCATGCAAGACAATGTGGTCTATCACACTGCAAACCAGGTAAAGCAGTTACTTAAAAGAACACTGACCTAACAAAATGTCCAGCCCAGAGTCCTGATCTAAACCTGATGAAATTCTCTGGAAAACAAAGCTATTGCTCAGAAACACAGAGCATTTACTGAACTGTGGAAGAGAGTGGAAGAAGAGTGGACCAAGATCACATGAGAGCAGTGTGAGAAACTAGTGTTGTCCTGCGGCTGTAGCTGACCTACAGATAGCATACCTGTGACAATAGAAGAACAAATAACGCACCAAAATCCGTCTCACAACTTGATCTTGAAGCTGTTGGGAGATTGTGATAGACCTTAACAAGAATCATGACTGGCACACACACACACACACACACACACGCACCAAACTGAAAGCCAGAGTTGAGTGAGACTGTGTGTGTGTTTACAAAGGAATGCCAATCATGTAGAGTAGAGGCAGAACAGATCGTAGAACTTGATAGTAGAGATCATAAATCTCTTGACAGTTGCTTAAAGAGTTCATTGTGCCTCTGTACAGAGACTTTTGGAACAACTGGTAGTTTCACACTTACATAAGAGTAAGTAAACTGTATGAACAGAGTACTGTGTGGTAAATAGCTAGCTACACACACAGAAGCTGTAGTTCATCCTTTATTTCTTTCCGGGTTGTGTCTCTTTTTGTGTGTATCTGTTGTGATTCAAATGAGATGAGACGTTACTGAGACTTTCTGTCCGCTGCTGCAATTCAAGAAACTGTTCTTTTGAAGCCCTATATGTTTGTTTTAGCCACGAGTGTCCTGCAGGATTCCTGTAGTCATATGCTGCCCTCTTATTGGTCAATTTTAGATGAGCGTCATGGCAGCAGATACACTCAGAGATTGTACGCAAAAGTTTCAGACACCACCACAACTTTGTTGTCGAGTGACTTTGGTCTCAACTGCAGTGTGTTTGTCATGTTACGCTTTCTAACCGAGCAGCAACAGTAAAATGGCACAGTGTGAAGCCCACACCTTCTGCTGCTAAAGATGATTAGGGCTTTCTCTTTCAATTAGGAGAGCTTTAATAACCACATCCCTTCTGAACATCTTGCACATCTCACACACACACACACACACACACACACACACACACACACCTGATTTAAAACACTTAAGACTCTTGGTCAGAGAGCTAATGTTTAATTAGTCAGGTTTAATATGATTACAATTTAAACTGCAATAGTTTCAATTATTGTAGTGTTACAATGTTGAATGTTTTAAATCATGTGCTTATTGCTGTGGTATCGTAAACATCATACTGAAACACTACACTAGCGCAACACCTTGTGTGAAAAAATAGCCATGAAACTGATTTGAAACTGTATTCAGTCACCTGACTCGTTCAGTAATAAATAAAAAGGACTGCTTGTGTTTCAACCCTTTGAAGGAAAACGTTAACAAAGCGTACATCAAGTCCTGCACGGTGGTGTATGTCTTTTTATTTAACCCAAGCATGTCCAACTACACAAAACTGCACAACTGCCAAATTCTAAACAGAGAGACTTTAACGGCCAACATGAACTATATCAGCTTTAGCAGATCAATTAATATGGCAAAGAAATGTTGTGACGTTTAATCACAAGATCTGAGAAAGCAACTCCTGCAACTGGCTACAATAAAATCAAATCAAAATAATAATCATTATGAATTTTATTATTTTTATTATTATTATTACTATTACTATTACTACAAGTGAGCTGAGTAACTCGTGGTTCCATTTCTACTAATTGTGTGTGTTTAATAAAAAGACAGCAGCTGTACCAGTTCAAGCCACCCAATACTTTTTCTCTACAACAGACTAACACCATGCTGTCACTAGTGTGTGTTAGCAGGCTTTCAGCTGTACTCTCTCCTGCTCGGCACATTTTTCAGCCTCCTTGGGAAAAGTGCAAGTGGTGCTGCTGTTACTAGCGATGTGAATTATTTAGCAATCAGGAGGATCCAACGCACAATAATAGCACCTTCTGGTGTAGGAGCGGCGGTAACGCTTTCCCTCATCTGTCTGGACAAGCTGAACTCGATGGTGGTACCGTCAGAGGTGTGTGATGAGGCACTGAATATATTTCCTCCTGACTGGCGTCGGCACACAAGCTGAGATCTTCAGCAGAACACATTAGTATTCATGATCTGATGAAATGAGCTCGCATTCTCCACCATGGAGACATTTGCTTATTCACCCATGTTTATCAACTCCTGGCGGATGGAAGCTACGACATGAGTTGTTTCCATAATCAAACACACACTCACACTTCATCTACAGCTCCCATCTTCTCCTGTCCCATGAGAGCTGCTCCAGCTTGAGTCTGTTTGGTAAACATTCCCCATCAGAACCATTTGGAGGTTCTGGCTCTCCTTCCTGTAGGGAAGAGCGGGAGATTATGTAAGCGTCGCCGGAACGTGACTGCTTACGAGTTCTCATAACACGTCCGGTGTTTGTTCTCTGCCCGGATGAAGCACACCGCGCCAGGAAATGGGAGCATGTGCCAGAGCTTAAGGGCAGAGTCCAGCTCTACTTCCAAATCCTGCAGCACGGAGGACAGGGGGCAGCAACATGACCCAGCTTCACCAGCATTAACGCCAATCACCAATGTTTATGTGAAGAGGACAGAATGGTCTGGAGGGCGAGATTTCAACAGTCATCCTGCCATCCCAGTGTACACCATACAAATCGTTGCAAAGCTCAGATTACCCGCCAGAAACGATACAGACGAGATATGTTCTCGCAAATATGGATGCAAATTGCTGTTTGAAAGAAAGCGGTGTCGTGGCAGCCATCACAGTCAGTCAGTATTACAGGAGTTCATCTTAGATTTGTAATAGTCACGTTTAAGATTAGTTACTATATAGATGTGCAAAAAAATTGTTTTTTAAATTTTTTATTTCTACTTCTATTTCATGTTAAACAGTAGTCTAAGCTATTTGTGCAGTTTTAGCTGTTCTGCAACACTTGTTCAAGTTCATGTCATACGACTTTTCTCCAGACAATAATGGAATTGTGCAAGGAGTTTTGATAAACTGGCCCAATCCAGAACAGATGTAATGAATGTAAAACTGAGCCAAGGCTTTCACAACTGAAATGCTAAGTGTAACAATGTTCATTTCAATTCAGAGCAGATTATGTGTAACACAGCTCAAAGGCTGCAGTCCACTTTGGGCTTCACCATGCAAGCCAAAAAGACTATTTTGTGTAGCTACTCTACTACACTGTTGTTTTTATTGTTGTTGTTTTTGCTCCTTTTGTTGTAGCTATTTCAGTTGTTGATGTTGTGTGTGTGCGCTGATGGATTAAAAAACATTAAAGAAAGTAACATCAACAATAAAAAAAAGAGAGAGCAACAACAACAAAGCAAGCAACAATAAAAAAACAAAAGCAACAAAAACAATCACTGCAACAACTTGTATCATATTAACAGTAAGATCTAAACAGAACAATTACAGGTACGTGTTTCTCTATGGGCCTGTTCAGACTTGGCATTAACGCTATTACACCATACGACCTTGTGGCATCTTTGTAAATGAAACCTCTGAATGGACTGGAGGCCCTGCAAAGCTGTCCTAAGGACCCACTGGTCCAGTGTAGGTCGACATATCCAAGGCCAAACATCTGTGATGCAGTTTAGTTTCGAAATGAGCACAAACACTTGCTAAGCTAGAAGCCAATAAATCCATGAACTCTCACTTATTTGTTAACAGTCACTATCTCTAACAGATACCTCATCTCCCGTGTCATTCTTCAGGAGTCATTAACCATAACAGTCTCAAGGTTACAGCTTCACCAGGTTCACACACACACACACACACACACACACACACACACACACACTTCACTGGCAGGTTTTATAGATGTTTAACAGTTTAATAGAAACTGTTAAACATTGCACATCCTGTAAAAACAAAAGGAACAAAAATAAAAAATAAAAAGTCTAGTCCTGTCAAATGTTTACAGCTGCAAAAAAATAAAAATAAAAAAATAAAAATTTATTCATCCATGTATAGTGTATAGTATGTCATTTGGTATTTTTGGTACTTATTAGGTCACTGGAACTCTAGCACTGAATAAGTGTGTGTAACTTAGCAACTTCAGCCACAAGATACTGATGTCAAATGTTCACACGTATATTTGAGGTCCTTTTCCTTTAAAGCCCTGAACAAAATTTCACACTTGAAGCTTTTTCTGCAGTCAACTGTAAGAGGCATGCCACAACAAGCATGTGCAAAACACACAGGGTTTGACTTGAGACCAATGGTATGTAAAACCAGACGTCTGTGAGGATGTTCTGAAAACCCTCCTGTGCAGCAGTGCTTCAACAAGGAAGACGCTTTCTCAATGGCAGAAAGCTGCTCTTCTGACCGAGCTGTAGCTGGCAGGATGTCAGCAGCGCACAGCAGAGCCGAGCCTCAGCTTTTGGCATGATACTTGGCAGGGGACGGAAGGACTGCCCGTCGCTGGAGTCCTGCTGGACGGGATTGCGCTCAGTATCTACGGAAGAGCAGGATCAATTATGCAAACACAGCGTACTCGATTGGGACGAGATCCAAATGCTCGGCATGAGGGAAAACACAAGCATTAGTGGATTGAGTTAACAGCAGCATTACAATATTGGATTAGACCCTAAAGAATTTATGTGCACCTAATAAAAAAGGAGAAATGGGATTTAGGTTGCAAAGCGCTGCGTCCAATGCCAAAAGTGTGAAAGCCACACCAGCAGGCCGTGCTGTGCCTCTTCCATGGTCCATGGGTGGCTGAGATTGTGAGATTGAAATTGTATGTGAAATCTTGCCTTGTTAAAAGGTTTACCGGCACTGAACACTGCTATCATGACCTCCAGTCAAATGAGCCCTCAGCTTGGTAAAAGGGGAAGTAGTTGTCGAGCCGTTCGTTTGTCTTTAGGCATCGCGGCGCTCACAGGCTCAGCGTGCTAAGAACCTCAGTGCAGACGGACGCGTTATAAAAAGCTTAGAAATAACACGGCCGCTTGTGCAGAGAGGATTGACTTAATGTGTGCTTTTATTAAACTAACTTCCACTTCATTTATTCTAACGGCAAAACAGAGCGTTCTAGAACATAAAAATGGTGAGGTTTTAAAAGCTTTATTGGCTCAGTGGTTTTATCAGGATGCTATGGCACAAGTTACCATCACTGACAAAGCAAATATATCCTTATATATATTCATTGTGTTTGACTTCTTCCAAATCACATGAACTATGCACACACACACACACACACACACACACACACACACACTCTTACTTTACTCAGAAGTAAGTGAGTACACTGAGGCAATTAAGTTGTCCTGTAAGAGAAGTAAAAAGGCTGTTGTCTTCATCTGCAGTTAAGTTAAGAGACATGTGTAGGTTACAGACTGAGAAATTAAGAGACACTAAAAGTGCACATAAAGCCCAAATCACATACTTATGCACTGTGCCATTTTGTGGTCTAAACAGTGTGTGTAGGGTGTTCACACTGAAAACTCCAACAAGTGTCAGTGCACCTCTTTAGAAGTTCGCTGTTTTGGACACTTCATGGACTAAACACACAACTTTGCTTATGTAGTGGAAGAGAGGCAAAGCTAGCAGGTGCTGACGCTGGATGAGGGGGAAATAATGACATGTGCAAGTAAATTTTTTTAAATAAACTTGTGTTGAAAAAGGAAATTGAATTGTGCTAAAGCCAGCAGCATCACAGTTCTGGTTAGGTAAAAACCCTTAGGGTTGAGGTTGCTGAAATTCATCCACGGTATAGTGCATAGTGTAAGCGTGGCATTGGGGGTGCACCTTTTGAGCTGTATATTTTGTTCTTGCTTAGCCGTCTAAGGCTACACTTCTGCTGTGTCGGCTTTCTCTTCTGTAACTGAGAGTGTAACTAAGGACCATGGGCTAAACACGTGACAGTAAAGAGCACTTATTACTCATCTTGTGGTGGACCAGCCATCGATCTGAGAGTGACTGATGGCATGTGCACAGAGAGATGTGATAAGGAAGAAATAGTGAAGTATGTATTCTTTTTTTTTTTAAATGACTCTGAACATGGCTTGTGCTCGATGCTGTCAATCTCCTGACAGCAACAAATACCGGATCATGGCTACAGTCTTACATATCCACAAGTGCTGAATTACTAAGCAAAGTTTTCATTAGCCTAGCATTGACAAATGGATAATTAATCAGGCTCGGCACACTGCTTTCATTTCCTCTTAAGATCCCATCATTGCGTTCTTTGTGCAGGAGATTAATGCAAAATACAGAGAGCCGGGATCTGATGAGCGCAGTCCATTTCCGACGAGAGCTGCAGCCAGGGCGGATGTCAGGAAACGACGTTATACAATACTAGATCAATAACGGTAATAAAACAATATTAGAGTGACATCATACAGAACTAATGAGCCACTTCCAAAGTCTTGTTCCATGACTTAGAACAAGTCAGATGGCCACAGAGACAAAAAAATTAAATATCTACGGCAGTTAGGTAAAAAGTAAAAATCTGTAATTAATGCACTAATAACACATCAGCTGTTCTTCTGCTTAACTGCTATTAACTAACTAGACTGAATTGATTAGAAGGAGCAGGTGCAGCAATTTTCATTTTATGGACTCTCTCATTTCCAACCTCAGTTTTTGATTTGCATGCCAAATAAGCAGACATGCATGACGAGCTCGAGGCTCACAAAGCCTCCTCTACAGTTTTGCATTACAGCCACAGACATGCAAAGAAAAACAAAAGAAAAATAAAAACATACATCATCACCACACATGCCAGTCAAGTCAAGTCAAGTCAAGAAGCTTTTATTGTCATTTCAACCATATATAGCTGTTGCAGTACATAGTGAAATGAGACAACGTTTCTCCAGGATCAAGGTGCTACATAGAAACAAAGACAGGGCTAAAGACTTGTAAGTAGTCTTAGCCACATAAAGTGCAACTGTGCAACCTGGTGCAAACAGTGCAGGACAAGACAAACAAGACAGACAAGACAGTGCAGGACAAAAGACAGTGCAGGACCAGACAGTGCAGGACAAGACAGTGCAGGACAAGACAGTGCAGGACAATGACAGTGCAGATACAAGTTACAAGACAATACAAAAAGTACAAAAAATGCAGTACACAAAAGACAATAAATAGTAAACAGTCACAGAAACAGCGCCGACCGACCAGTGTTAATGGTCAGTGGATCAGTACTAGAGGAGATCGGACCTGCTTTTCAGTCCAAACCAGCTACGTATTTTAAGCATTTGTGTTGACTGTTCGCTAGAAGAAAAACAAAACGCAAGATCAACACACGATCTGCTGGAGTATGTTCAAATAAAATGGTGTCACACTTCGACTTCGGAGGACGTCACTGGTTTAACTGTGTCTCAGAAACGTTTAAACACAACAGAAAACGCTCGCCTGAAATCAGGAGCTTGTTTCAATAAACAGTTTAACAACATAAAGAACCACATAGGGAAGTTATGATGTGGCGTTTTTCTCTTTCACTCACTCGCTAAAATTGATTTGAACTAACACAACATGGGAAATGCAGATAAACTGCAGACATCTGGAAGGATTTGCTCTGACTAACATTTTCTGCGGCCCATAACACACAGCAGCTAGGTGAGCTCTGTAACGTGCTGGTTGTAGTGAATGTGTGTAGGTGTGCAGTAGAGTCCCACGCTCCACTGCATCCAAAGAGGCTTTCTGCTGCTTTAAAGACCCCAGAAATCAGTATGGATAAAAGACCAGGTTTATGAGTTAACTGCAGAGGAATGCTAACACATGGTCGTAGTTACGAGTGGGAATTTTTTGCTTTTATTTTTAGAGGATTTTTAGAAAACCTGGTGGAATGAACGCATACGATGTCTGTAGATACATTTCTTGAAATTGAGTGTTCACGCATCTCAGAAGTTGATTTCAGTTATTATGTGTTTGGTATAGACATAAAGCACTAAACACCTACAGAAGAAAAACGCTTTGTTTATGATGTACATTGTTGTTTGTACATATTTGTACAAGTTAATAAGAAGTCACGCCTTCGTCTTGCTCTGACCAAATAGACTTAAACGTCATAATTACAACTGCTTACTGCACAGAAAGGATCTGATAGAGTCTAGTCTTCATTGATATGTGATTCTGCATAAAACGGTCCATGTGTAATGTCACACTCATAATCCATTTACGATGGTTTGCAGTCAGATTCAAGCAGTCAGTCGATCTGTTGTCTTTACATAGTTAAGTGTCTCCTGTCGCTTGGTGTAGAGATGTGGACTGATTAGTTACTCTGCTCGAGTTGTAGCCCAGCAAAATGAGATCATGACAAAATCTTTGCCTTCTGATCACAAAAAAATCCTGCGTACCGCATTTCACCTTTTCTCCAAACATGTCAGCTCAGCACTTGAAGCATATGGGTAAAGCGAGCAGGAAAACAAGCTGAGCTACGGTGTCCAGGTCGATGAGGAGCTCGTGGACATCTCCGAGCGATGATGTTCTGCCATCATGCTGCTAAGACTAATCATGAACTATGCACTACTGACTGAACTCCACCTTCACCACTGCAACACAAGGCACTGTTGCAAACGGAAAGCCCAAAATATCACACTGCATGGTTTGCATGTTCGTTTGCTTACTCAGGATATGAAGTCGCAGCGCGAGGCACAGACTGCCGGGTTCACAAGGCTCTCGCTGCACTAAAAGGCACCTTGTAATTAAGAGCGGGAAGAGAAAAAGAATGATCAATGCATGGATAAAAATAGCCACAGAAGTTCTTTATTTAAGCTCTGACTTGTAGTGTGGAGCAGCCTGGGACCAAAAAAGCAAGCGAGCTCAAACGGCAGGTTTAATAGGGTTAGTATGGCGAGTGCCGGTTTGCTGAACTCTATTAGAGAGGTACTTAGATGCAGTCAGTCAGTTCAGCTGCGTATCAATTACATTTGTAAAAGTCAGTATGAGCAGTTCAGCCCTGAATGAGTTCCACATGACATTCTATCAATGTTTGCCTCAATTACAATTAAACTAACAAAATGTCTGCCAAAGAGAAAGGAGGATAAAGGCTACCACGCTTTCATTCATTTATACAATTTTCGGACATTTTTCCTGCAGTGCAGCAGGTTAAGGTGGTCAATACATACGTCTCTACACTCAGCCACAGATTTCAGCTCCTACCAGAGATCCAGAAACATTCCTTATCCAACAGAAGATGGAATCTTGAATCGGCTTCAGGGTGCATCCTGGAGACTCGGGGAGGAGCAGCAGCTCTACTCTAAAGGCTCTTTGGTGTTGTCTAAAGAGAGCTTACAGACCTGACACATTGACGTGTTTGTTTTAGAGCCGGGTGAGTTTTCTCCCTTGGTTTGGAATGCTGCATTTGATTTTGGATCCGTACCAAAACAATCGCAAATAAACTCTGATGCGGTTAGCTTGTGGTGAGAAAGCAAATGGCCAGCCTTTTTAAAATAACCTTTAATGGCTCTTCTCCAAAAACAGGTGAATTTAAACAATTTTGTCCTAAAAAAGAGCCGCACTCTGTTTACTCACATGTGACTCACACACACATTTTGTTGTGGTAAAGTGAACTGATCCGAGGAGAAATTGCATAAATAAGTATTCATGTTCCCCGTTTCAGGACAACACACACATCACCAGGTCTGAATCCCTCATGTGTTTCAGCAAAAAAAAAAAAAAAAAAAAAAAATCTGAAATGTCCTGAAAGGTCTCAGATCTTCTTTCTTGAGATATAATTAATAGATGCATGTCACAAATGCCGCTTCCCTGACTAGGAAATCAGATTTCTGCTTTGGCAGGAAAGAGAAACGTTTTATCAGCAGAAATTTGAGGTGCCAGGGGCGAAGAATGAGGTGTATAAAAGCACCCTTATGGTCAGAGCTGGGACTGTGTCAAGAAGCGGCTTTATCTGCAGCACTAAACTTGCCAAGGGGATGCTGGCTGTGCGGCGAGCTCCCTGGGGAAGATCTGGAAGAGCCTCGATATTTCGCCTCGATCTATTATTTATCCCCTCTGTAAGCCGTGAAGATGTGACATTTAGCACCATAAAGATCACCGGCAGTAACCACTTGTCAGTGGTTGTTCAGCTTGTCACTATGTCCAACTCTGCCATATTGCGTGAAACATTGTTCCTTTGCGCCTGTTGAAGGTGTCGTCACGGTAGTGCAGATAAAAAGTGTGTTTAAATAGCAGCAGCGTGTCGTGTATTGAGAAGCAGCAAGAGCGCAGCGACAGCAGGCGTGACATGCTGTGGCCTGCTCTTCATTTATAGTGTCCGTTTCTCAGAAACAAAGTGAGAAACGGTGTTACGCAGCCTTTCCTGTGCAGCAATGTGCTCTCGTGTAACTTGGAACAGAATGAGACAAGAAGCAATATCGTCTACTATTTGTCACCAAAAAAAAAGAACATTTCATTTACATCAGAGCTGCTGGAGCTTTTGGGCTGAAATGTGTTTATTGTGCGTGTTGGTCACTGGGAGGCTTTCACCTCACAGCTCGGTCAGACTGCGCTGGAACGTCCGAGTGCTGAAAGACTTTGGAAAACCTGAAGTAGACAAAATAACAGGAAGCCTTTGTGCTGTGAGAGCAAACACAACACTTAAGTTGACCACACCTTAAGAACTTGCAAACTGTAGCCAAAACGGACAGAGGAATAGTGCGCTGGGTTTCCTCCCCTGCACACTGTGTGTATCATCTCATCCTGGCCAAAGTGGACTTGGACAAAGTTCTTGAAGAAAGTAAGAAGGTTTTGTTACGTGCCATTCACTTAGCAAACCTATAAAAAAAAATTCAGTGTGAGATTTCAATGGCTGTAATCCTCCTATCGCTGGGACACCTACCTTCAGCACACGTCATGTTTTCTGGGTTCGGGCTGCCGAGTCAGTGTGAATGAATCATGCCCTTTAAAGCGCTCTTTCACTCTGTCTCAGACAGGCTTGAGTAAATATGCAAACACTGAGCAGGAGGCATTCAATGGTGAAGAGAAAAGAGAAAACGGCTTTTTTTGCTCATTCAAAAGTAGGAAACAAACAAGTTCCACAGAGATGATGCTCTGTAATTTATAATCGCCGCATGATTACCTGAAAGCAGTCCAGAATTTGTGGCAGAAGTGACGTGAGCGTCGCAACTGCAGCACAAGCGTGTTAGGGTCATGGTACACAGCTTCTACGTACAGTGTGTGTTACAATGTGCTACTACGTACTGTGTGTGTGTGAATCAAGAAAGCAAAATTTAAGACTGAATGTTATAGTGGTGTCTCAGTGTGATGTGTGACCATGAGCTCTGTAACTCACCATTAATACTAAACCTTACAGACTTGGGGAAATTTGTGTTTTCCACAATGCAGGTTCTTTTTTCTTCTTTTTTTAATCCCTGTAGCCTATCCCATTTATTACTGATAAAGAGAACAACACTATCAAAGGAGGAAGTGTGTTTTTTCCCCCTCACATACTATGAGCAATAGTGACAAATATCTACTTTAAAATGATGAATGTCTTTGTTTGATATACAGACTTGCACAGTGAATCCAGAGCCTAACCAACTCTGTCGTATGAACAGGAAAGTTCATACAAAGTTAAAACAAGTAAACAAATAAAAAAAATAAATAAATACCTGTGCACTAATTCAATTCATTCCTTGACAGAGTTGTGGGGAACTTGGAGTCTCTTCTAGGGGAATCAGAACCCATTACAAAGCACAATCACAGACACACACAGACAGTATAAACAATTTGAGAGCCCAATCAGTCTACAACTCATGTCTACAGACTACAGGAAGAAACTGGAGTAGTCAAAGGAAACCCCTGAAGCACGGGGAGAATATGCAAACCCCACACACACACACACAATCGAACTCCTAATAATAATAAAGTTAGTAATAAAGAGTAATAAAGTAATAAAGAGTAAAAAAGTAATAAAGACATTGTTTCATTTTTAGATGCTAGAACACACAAAAAATATATATATACACATATATACACACATATACATTATATATATATATATATATATATACACACACATACATACATACATACATACATACATACATATACACATACACACACTTTTTTTTTACTCTATAATGGCACACTTTTGTTCCTGTTCTGGTGGAGCCTGAGATCAAGTTCCTGTTGCAGTGTCTCCTTTACTACAATGTGTCTAGGACTAACTTCATCTGTTTGACTGCATTATGGCTTCCGTCCCATTTACAGGGAGAGGAAGATACAATTTTGGCCCTCTCGACTTTAGCTGTACTAGCTGCCTGATATAGAGCTTTTAAAAAAAATGCTGACAGGCTTGAAAAACAAAAACTGCATCTCAGCTCTAAGACTTCTGATGTCATTATCTTTTATTATGCAAGCAACAACCCTGACTGTAATTACTGTTCAGTTAATTATCCCACGTTGCGTAGTAGAAGCCATAAAAAAAAAATATATACGGCCATTTGAAATATACAGCTGTCCATACGGCATCATCTGCAATTACACAAGCTTTTTTTTTTTTTATTTTTTATTTTTTTTTATTTTTAAATGGATGCAGTAATATTGGCTTTCAGTATCAAAAAAAATACCTCTCTCTCTCCCCCTCTCTCCCTCTCTCCCCCTCTCCTTTCATCATCCTCTTCACATGTCTATGTGAGTGCTCTCAGAGTGCTGCTGGGAGCCGGAGCACGGCAAAGGGAACCTCGGGACGAGGCTTTATATAAACACGGCACAAATGCATCTTGGGCAACGTGAGTTCTGGAAAGGAAAAGCATTGTGGGGAGAATTTTAAAAGAAAGCCGGTTAAATTATTCAGCGCTACAAACTCAGGGAAATCAGCCTTTTCTTTAGATAGAGATGGACAAAATCCCAGACACACCCGAAGCACCCAGTGCTCCACCGCGTTCCTATTTCACTGTCGCAGTCTCCTGAAAAGTCTGGAATGATACGGCAGTTGCAGTGATACTTGTTGTCTCTCTGTCTGTGCTTGTTGCCTGCGTGGTATAGAGGATCAAAGTCTGCTGCGATTTCACTCCGTAAAGAAAGACAGACGGGGTAAAAGTCGGTGTAAGCGTTTCTGTCTAACTGCCAGTTATAAGGAAAGCGTGGGGGATGTGGTGTTGGTGTGTGTGTGTGGGAAATGGCGGGAAAGCAGAGCGCGGCTCTAATCGATACGCAGCTCTCTGGATGAAACAGGACTGATAAATCACAGGGAGTACTGGGACTCTGCTTATCCCTCTGCTTATCCCCGTCTATCCTGCCTCACCCGCGAGCCCTGCTGCTCTCTCAATACTGTCATCGGTTTAACTTTTGCCCCGGACAGGTGGACTGGGGCTATTATGGGAACAAGAATAATCCCAAAGTCCCACTACAGGAGAGCAATCTGATACAGAACCGTGCTTCAGATTTCTGTTTGCTTTAACATCCTGCAAAACAAGCAACCGCTGGAGTGCTCGAGAGAACACGGTTACAAAGGACAGAATTGTGGGTTCACTCGAGAGCAGAAACAGTACAGACACGCTCGCTTTACATCAGTCCAGTTTCACTGGGCCGCTTTCATCCGGAAACGAGCAGCGATTATTACAACATCACAGGGCAGGTGGCAATATCGGAGGTATTAGTGGTATTAGCAGAGTGTGGAGAGCCCTGAGGCTAACATGCACAACCCAGAGTCACTCAGACTTCTCCAAGACAGGGAATGGTGTAGTGTATGTTTGTTTATGATGTCCTACGTGGGCTGACTCAAATTACCCGAGTAACAGGTTTTTATGCTAGCAGATCCTATCACGCTTAATCCTGCAACAGCAATAAGGAAGGTGAGAGCTAGTAAAAGTGGAGGAAGACTTGAAAGAGAAGAAGCAGGACATGCCGTAACACACTGAAGAACTTGTAAAAAGCCTTCAAAAGCTGAGGGGGTAAAAAAACATGCATTAGGGTGTTGAGTATTACAATAGCGTGAGGGAAGTAAATTACAAAACGGATGAATCCCAGTAAATTGCTCCCACACACATCAAAGGTCTGCAGTCTGCTTGTTTTTTTTTTTTGGTTCTGGTCACTGTTAACAGTCACCTCCGTCTTCAGATCTCCTCAAGGGTTCACTTCAAAAGCCTGCGTTTAATGCAGCAAGAAGAGCTCTGGACTTGCCAACTTCTGACTCCACTATAAACTGAGGCAAGTGTCAAGGATCTCGCTCGCTCTCTCACTCACTCTTTCTACACAGAGGGAGGAAGAGAGATTTGATTTTTAAGTGCACAAATGTGAAGCTTCTCATTTGGAAGCAAACTGTGGCTCAGTGAAGCCGAGTCTGATAGGCACGTGTCGGCGAACCTGTGAACAATTTGCCTGACATTCCCTAACGTTCACCAGCCAGAGAGAAACACACACCACTATTAACCAAAAACAAGTATAAAAGCATCGAGAGCAGTGCACCAATTTCACCTCACATGTGAAATGCTTTATCGGTCTAAACACAATGCTACAGCACTTCTGTCTGGTCTCCACCCAGTCCACGTGATAACACTGACTACAAGAGATAGCACCTCTAGTGCACATTATAGCAGTTCTACCACTTGGCATATACCTTAATAGGTTTCCCAAGACTGTGGGTTTAATGGCACATCTCATCACGGAGAGCTAATGGAAGCCGGGACATCGCTTTCCAGTTGTGATTTATTTGGTGGAACACTTGCGGTGGATGTAATAAGTGTAGAAATAAGAGAAGGAGAAACGTGTAAATACTGCTTAATCAGCAAGTGAGCAAGGCTGTGACCGAAACGTCTTGGCAATATAGCAATTCAGTAGTATGACACTTCTTGATCATTTGAAATCTTGATCGTATAAAATAGGCACGTTTATACTGTTTCCTATTTAAAGATTGGAAGACTGTTTACAATGAAATAAAATGCTCTCTGCAATACCTCAGCAGTTTGTCTGAGAATTTGAATACTTACTAGTTGACTCTTAGTCTTCTACAGGCATGTATGCTGTCATGTACAGAAGAAGCCTTAGTACAGTGAAATTCTTCCTTCACATATCCCAGTTAGCTGGTAGTTGGGGTCAGAGCGCAGGATCAAATTCAAACGAAAATATGTTATCGGTCCCTCAAATGCTTTTTGACATCCTAAACCCGACATGCTGCATCATCACTGAGCTGCACTTGGACTCCAGATTCCTGTGATGTAAATATACGAGCGAGAATTTCTCTGTACTGTACGCAAGTGCTGTTTATGGGCATGTTTAATGTTGTGCAAGTCTAAGTGCCTTTTATCAGATGCAGCAGATTTTTTAATCAAATGTGTTTATAGAGTTGTTCTGTAAACCCCACAGCTTATGATGGTACAAAAAACAATAGAGTGTCTTTCAAGAATAAACATCACCTTACGGAAAGTTTCACCGTGTCACTGTATCACCACAGGACATCAGCTGTACACGTCCCTGTACATCGTTACCACTGAAGCGAGAATGTGTTAAGGAGACTATTAATCAGTCCCTCATGGATTTTGAGGCTTTGTAATTACAAAAATAAATACAAGCAACTTCAAGCAAACTCCACAAGAATTAAGGCAGAATTTTCACAGATTTGGGCTAGGGTGTGTTGTGTGACATCACAAAACGTATTTTAATTCGAGCTCTGCAAGGAACAGGACAAACGTTAAGCTACAGCAAAATCAAGCATTTTTGGCCACAAAAAAAAAGAAATCCTGGAGGGACTGAATAATTAATGGTATTAACTGAGGCTGGCACTACAGACAGTGGTGCTACAAAACAGTGCAAGGTGTAGTAGTAAAATAAGACTAAATGTTGGCTCTAATGCCCACATCTAATGTAGGCCTCACTTAAGATAACGTCAGTAAACCTGTTCTCCTTTCCGGAAGAGGCTAGAAAGACCCACACAAGTCTTGCACTCTTGAGATAAAGGTCACCATTAGGTTTTTTTCCCCCTCTCTGTACCCTAAGGGTTTGAAAAACAACAGACATAAATTGCTGTTAAACACGGCAAATGTGAGTGAACTGTTTCTTCAAAAGTTTATTTGCTGTTAGAATTCATTACCTTACAGAATAAATGCCACAGATGTATGTAAGACTCGCACGATGATTAAAAACATTTACAGTGCAGTGAATTAGACCCTACCTACTACTCGGTGCAGTGTTTTTAACAACAACCTTTAAATACGTTTTGCTGTATATACACAAGTATTTGCTTTAAACCAGTCAACAAGCGAGCATAGGTTGGTTTGAGGAGGGCATAATACATATAGCTCTCATCATAGTAAGCCAGCTTGCTTGTTGATAACAAAAGACCAACATGGAGTCCAAATTTCCCCCCCACTTTGGACGTTCGAAAGCAAAGGCGCTGAAAAAGACGTTGTTCCGAGCTGTCAAGGTAAGCGGAAAGTAGCAATAACCTCCAGAGGGATAAACTTTATATATAAAGGAGAGAAATATTACTGAGAGTGATGGATCCAGAAATCCATCATGCATAACAATAACTTTAGAAATCCTATTCGAGGAAGCAGAGTCACACGTCAATACAGCAGTGGACGCAGGACAAATATGTTGACCTACTACAAAGAAATCCCGAATAAAGGGTCCGAGTGAATAATGTAATCATCATCCAGCTCATGGTTCCTGTCACACGGTCAACAGTGACTACATGCAGACTACAGAGGGAGAAAAACTGTTCGGTGCAGCAGTAAAATGTAACAATGCCTCCAGTAATGCAATGGGTCAATCTTCAGTACATCACCTATGTAATAAATTACACGTGACTAAATCCAGGCATTGCGGTTAAAACACCAGAGGAGCTCTATAGAGAAGTGAATGTGACTATAAGACACTTTGGGGTATCACTTGTCCCTACTTTGGCAGGTTCTTCAGCTCTGCTTATTCAGCAAGTCATGGCTTTACTGTGTGCCAGCGCTAGAGTGACTTCCAAAATTGGTGACTTGTCGAATGTTGGACACTTTGTGCACTGAACAGTCACAGCTTTGCTTGTGCAGTGAAAAGGGGCGGAGCTGTGTGCTGACAAGTGCTGATGATAAAGATGGCCAACGACCTTCCAGTTGGAAACAACTTACTTCCAAATAATAATTAAAATAAATATTTAGTGTAAATTAGGGTACATAGTGCATAGTATAAGTGCAGAGTGTGAAGTACATCATTTGGGATGAAGCCAAAGTTTCTGCAATGTACTCCAGTAAACCAGTTTGCATGTCATTTATTGCGATTTGCTCAGGTTTGGCCGATTGTCTTCGAGAGTTACAAAGTTTTACACCTGCACTAAAGATTTGGGGGTGAGATAAATTCATCACAGTTATCATCTAAATTGCTACTAGGACAGGCTCTTGTGTGGTGCAACAAAAAGCAGTCAACTTGCGAATTCGAATCCCAATGATGCCACAGTTATCTGTGCCCAGGAGCCATAATTCATGTAGATCTTTGAGTTCATGTATAAGGAAGAGGGCAGACAGCGGTTTCCTCTGATGGAGGCTCACTGTATGTGATGGGAAGGAAAGCAGGAAAAATTGCCCTCCAAAACACCCGTTTCAGTCAACATGTGTCCTCAAATCCATCCTGGATGAATTGTGATCCTATGGTGAAAGAAGCAGCTGAATGAACGCTTTATATAATAAACTTGTTCGACCTCCTTTAAGGCGTCTACAGAAAGCCAATTTATGACTTTAATAATGACTTCATCATTATCTGCGAGAACATTTGCTGACGCTTAAAACCGAAGGCTGAAACAACTCGTGCTTCGTGTAGACGCAGGAGATTCGGGCTTGTCAGCTTGCCTCCAAACAGTAGAGTAGTGCCATGTGCTGACAACCAGCTAAACAGAATAATTATTTATAATGCATGCTGTCTGAGCTGCATGATCTCGCCAAGCACTTCCCATCTAATGAGGGTCATTAGGGAACCAATTCTCGGATTCAAAGGAGTAAGACTGCAACACTAAAGTAGTCTTAGATTCAAGTCAGCCGGAACTGCAGCTCTTAGAAATAATCAGATTTGTCTGGATAGATTTCAGTGGACTGGCAGCAGGATGATCTTCACACAGCAGAATCCATAGTGACTCCTGAACCTACACGTGTGTCAGTGTAACACCAGGAGTGTTAACTCAGCCCTAAGAGGATGTGCTGTACGCATAAACATGACGTTATTGAGCGTTCTGGAGAAGTAAAGCAGCTTTTTTTTTATGCGCTCAGGAGGAAGTTCCCGTGTTATCGTGCGCGGTAATATCACCGCTCCTCCACTCTTCCTGACTTGTGACTAGCCGTGCGTTTATATCCTTTACACAATTTATACACTCCTTTGTACTCGTCAGCCAGACGAGCCGCGGTGATAAAAACCAGTCAGCAAAAAATATTAGCAGGAAGTTAAAGAAGAAAACGACAACATTGAGCTCGCGCGCCGAAGCTCTAACAGAGCAGAAGATAAACAAACGCAACACTAATAACGAACCCTACTGTGTGTTCGTTATAGATGTTAAGCTGTACTTACCAGACGATTTAACCTTCTCCGTAACATACTCGATTCCTGTCTTCTTTGGCACCTGCTGTGTAAAATAACGCGGTTCTTTTTGTTTCAGGCTACTTGCTCTAGCTACAGTAACTTTGCATGTATGACGCCAATTAACGCCGGTTAGCTTTCGGCTAGCTATCTGTGTTCTGTTGTGTTCTGTCTGTGCGGGACGCGGTGGGGAAGCTACATGGTTTGTTCTCTATTCCACTTGTTCTTCCTGTCACCATTCGCATTTCGGTTTGTGTTCCGCAGTTAGCGGCGAGGCGCTGGTGCTAGTGGCGGGAGCCTCCGTGTGTTCAGCGGCATCGTGTGTGTGTGTGTGTGCGCGCGCCCTGTTGCTGAGCTTCACCAAAAAAAAACCCTTCACGCTGTACGGTAGTGCAAAGGATTACAGATAAACGGGTTTTATCTTTAAAAATAAAGTGTCAGTAGTTTAATCGCTGAGGATGACCCGTCTCTTGCCCTTACATGCCGCCCACCGCCTCCTCTCTCTGATGTCCTGATGCCCTGTCAAACAAATATTTTACTCCACACCACGCAAGAGCCGCTACGCAACAATAAGCCCCGCCCACCGTGCAACGTTATTACGTAATGCTTCTTGGGAAATGTAGTTTTTAAGCTCTCTCAGGCTGTATAACAAACATTGCAGGTGTAAACAGTCCAATTAATGTAACGACTGTGGAATCTATCTTTGTTTTTATCGTGCATCCTTGTTTAATATTAACACCGTATTTGTCAGTTGTTTTTAAGGTGTTTTTTTATAAAGTGCATGATTCTTTTTTTATTAAAGAATAGAATACCTATTTTTTTTGTGGTCAGGATAAAGTGAAGTCTATTACTGATCAATAAATAAAATACTGTATGTAATAGGAAAAAGTTCAATACATAATTGTATGCCCAGATTTACAGCATATGTTAACTAATAAAGAATCAGAATCAGAATCAGGTTTAGGGGGGCACGGTGGCTTAGTGGTTAGCACGTTCGCCTCACACCTCCAGGTTCGATTCCCGCCTCCACCTTGTGTGTGTGGAGTTTGCATGTTCTCCCCGTGCCTCGGGGGTTTCCTCCGGGTACTCCGGTTTCCTCCCCCGGTCCAAAGACATGCATGGTAGGTTGATTGGCATCTCTGTCCGTAGTGCGTGTGTGTGTGTGTGTGTGTGTGTGTGCGCCCTGCGATGGGTTGGCACTCCGTCCAGGGTGTATCCTGCCTTGATGCCCAATGACGCCTGAGATAGGCACAGGCTCCCCGTGACCCGAGGTAGTTCGGATAAGCGGTAGAAGATGTGAGAGTGAGAATCAGGTTTATTGGCCAAGTGTTTTGACACACAGAAGGAATTTGGTTCCAGCAGTTTGTGAGTTAGGTACAGACATAAATAAAGAGGAATAAAGTACAATAAAACAATAGCATGAATTAATCTGACAGGACAGATTAAAAAGTCCACTATTTGCATGCAGAATGGAATAAGATTTATGAATAAAACAGATATCACGATTTTTTTTAACACATAATTCATACAAAAAAAATGAAATAGACAAATAAAGCAGTGAGTTGTGAATTGAATAATAGCCCTATACCTCTATATAGCCCTCTATATACCTCTATAGACTCTATATTATCAGTAGCTGGTATAATAAAAGCAGTACTGATGTCTTCCAATGAAACAAACATTAATTATTTACACCTATTATTCTGCAGCTTTATTTAGGTAGGTTAGCAGGTAGATTTAGTCTACCATACAGTATATATTATTAGTCTGACCTTCCCACAGTTCCAACACTGCTTCAGGGGAAAGAAAAACCTGTTCGAACTGATCTTTTTGTTACTGATAGAGGAAAAGTCGTGTATCCAGAAATACAAGCTGTGAGAGTCGTGTTTATAATCAAGGAAGTGTGTTCGATCAGTGAATAGGTTTGGTTATGGCGCCCCCGTGTGGTTACTCTATTATGTGACAGTCCCAGAATTGATGTATATCTAAGCCTTAGATATACATCAATTCTGGGACTGTCACCTTGGAAGGCAAGGGGACTCTGGGCACAACCCTTCACAGGACAAAGCAGGACAAACAACTGCTGTGCAAAATGAATTTTCATATTTGTAATCTAATATGTCAATAAGTTAATAGGCTGACAAGGTGATTTGCCTGTAACTCTGGTACGTTTAAAGTAGACCTTTTACAGTTTATCATCATCTACTAATAAATGATAGACTTATTTATGACTTATTTAACAAAATTCTATTCTTTTTTTTTTCAGTTTTATTTTATTTAATTCTTTTCTGTTCTGTTTTATAGAATGTTACAACACCAGTGACTCCAGTATGTCCTTATGCATCATTCCATCACTGAAGTAAAATGTAGGCCTTATATTATCTATCATCCCGATGCTTAGGTTTCTATGGCCAGAATAATCTAATTCAACTGAAATTTCTGTTCCGCACCCGTTTTATCCAGTAACTGCCATGAACTAAGTAATTCACGACCACAAAATCGATTTTGAGGAACTCTTTGCTTGATTATTATATTAATTATAGAATGCATTATTATTCTTAATTAGTGACCACACCTTATTAAAGAAGCATCAAATCACTTCAAAAGCTCTCTGTAAAGCCAATCAATCAGACAGAAGCTATCTGGCCTCAGGGTCAAAAGTAATTTCTTCATGCAGCACTCAAAGACCCTTTGCTCTTTCATTTAATGATGCTTATTATTAGAAGTGCAGACTCAGAAATAAAGGTACCAATCTGTACTTTGCCTTGTTGATGGGGCACCATCAGGGGGACATGTTTTATACTTTTATCATGTCATACTGAAGTGGGATGTGTGACACAGTGGGTTAGTGTGTTCTGTCCTGTCGGGCTGTCCAGCAGTTCAAAAATGGGCATAGACTTGATTCAGCATCAGAAAAGTCATAAGGCAGTGACTAGTTAAACCTTTTCCAGATCTGGGACACCACTTCTGGGTTCAGACTGGGTACTTTCGGGTCTTGACTGTGAGACACAGTACAGTTGCAGTAGATGAATTTCTTTCAGTGAGATATCTATGAAAGGGGCCTATCTAAAAAGTTTCATTGCAAGGCAGAATGAGCCCCGACATTGTGCTGCCAAGACGTCTGACTAGCACTGCGTTGTCCGAGGAGACTAACATCTGAAAACATCTCAGAATGGGTAAGAAACAATTGTGTGCTAATATATTGCCCACTGTTTGTGACACAGAAACTAAATCTAACTTGACTGAATCTAGTTGTTACACGCAATTGTGTGTACTGATGCAAATGGGCTTTGTGGCTGTTTCAGTGTTAGTAAGCTCTGTTTATGTTCATAGAACAAATGAATGTCACAATGTGTACATGGTGGTTGGACATGTCGCGAATGGCCTGCTCCTCAGTGAGGGCACATAGAAACTTAGATACTAAGTCCAGCAGTATCCTGATTACTCTGGACTTCAGAGGAGACAGGGCCACTTGAAGCTTCTCAAAACACATGCATGGCAATAGCAAGATGCTTCTGTCATAAGCGTGAAACCGGTTAGATCCAAATGCAGGTTTATTATCAAAATCCAAAAACAGGCAAGGGTCAAAACACCAGGCAAACAGCAACAACAAAGGAAATCCAAAAGCAGTAGTCAATAATCTAGGTGTAGGTCAGGGCAGGTAGCAAACAATCACAAACACGAAAAACAGGCAGGGTCAAAACAAGGCAATAGACGGAACAGAAAAATACGCTCAGTATGCAGACAGGCTAACAATACTTCGCATCATAAGAGAGTTCTGAGTGAGCTTAAATAGACCAGATGATTACAAACAGGAAACAGGTGTGCTGAGTGGGTGGTGCAATGGGTTGTGGGAATTAGAGTCCTGATGATAAAGTGCAGCAAATCCTCTGCAGGCCAGCAGAGGGAGCCCTCATGGCTCTCATAACAGCTACATTGTAGAGCCTTAAATTGGAATCCTTTTTTTGGGCTAATGGGGGAGCATGGAAAAGACATGAAACACATCCACCAATTTCAACCAGTCCTGTTGCTATGTTGTAACCTGGAAAGGATGTCTTCAGGAACTCAAATCTATAATCACTCTCCTTCTACAAAAGATTTAAGTGTGCTGAGTAGAAGCCTTTGTTCTGAACTGTGATATCTACCTGTACAACCTTGCCTCTATCCTAGAGAGAATAAGCTTATTGGGTCAAAGCAGCAACCTTGTTGGGTTCTGCTAATGAAAAAAGACCCAAAACCCTGAGAAAGCTGGGGACTGGTGGAAAAACTGGAGTTTGTATCCCTGTGATATTCTCATCAAGTTGCCAGAGATGATCTACCACAATGACCAGCTATGGCCAATGTATGTTTCAGATCAAGCTGGAATTTTTAGCAGGGATAGCATACTGTTTTGCTTAATGTCTAACACAAGGAATAAATATTTGTAGCCACTGTTAACTTAGATAACAAATTGTTAAGAGATTAGAGAGATTTGACAATTGACAATTACATGTAGCTGCAAATAAATTCACTACAATTTTCAATTACAATTTTCACATACAATTCAGACGTTTTGTATCTTGTAATTAAATACATTTTTACAGCTCCACCAGGATATACTGAATCAATATATGTTGAGTTTAGACAAATATGTGTATCATAATGTGAGCACATAGGGGGCACGGTGGCTTAGTGGTTAGCACGTTCGCCTCACACCTCCAGGGTCGGGGTTCGATTCCCGCCTCCGCCTTGTGTGTGTGGAGTTTGCATGTTCTCCCTGTGCCTCAGGGGGTTCCTCCGGGTACTCCGGTTTCCTCCCCTGGTCCAAAGACATGCATGGTAGGTTGATTGGCATCTCTGGAAAATTGTCCGTAGTGTGTGATTGCGTGTGTGATTGCGTGTGTGATTGCGTGTGTGATTGCGTGAGTGAGTGAGTGAGTGAGTGAGTGAGTGAGTGAGAGTGTGTGTGTGTGCCCTGCGATGGGTTGGCACTCTGTCCAGGGTATATCCTGCCTTGATGCCCAATGACGCCTGAGATAGGCACAGGCTCCCCGTGACCCGAGGTAGTTCGGATAAGCGGTAGAAGATGAATGAATGAATAATGTGAGCACACAAACACACAACAAAAGCACCACAGAATGTTTCAAGCATTCTGAAGAAGTCTCATTTACAGAAAAATAATATTGAAAGTTTATTTTGGAAGTACTTGGAAGAGAGGGAAACTTCCATTTCATTTGGTAGAAGGATGTTGGAGATAGAGCTGTCAGGTACAGTAAGAGGTCAAAAGGAAGGCGAAGGAGATATATGGAGGTGTTGAAAGAGGACATGAAGTTAATTGGTGCTAGAGTAGAGGATGCAGAGCATAGAGTTGGGTGGAAACAGATGATTTGCTATTACATCCCCTAACAGGAACAGTCAAAAGTAGAAGATTAGAAATAATCCTTCTATTAAAATTTTTGTTGTTGTTTTTCTCCTGTGGTCATCTGTACCTCCCAGTATACAGTGGTAGCCTCCTTCCATCCATCCATCCATCCATCCATTTTCTACCGCTTATCCGGGGCCGGGTCACGGGGGCAGCAGTCTAAGCAGGGACGCCCAGACTTCCCTCTCCCCAGACACTTCCTCCAGCTCTTCCGGGGGAATACCGAGGCGTTCCCAGGTCAGCCGAGAGACATAGTCCCTCCAGTGTGTCCTAGGTCTTCCCCGGGGCCTCCTCCCGGTTCGACATGCCCGGAACACCTCCCCAGGGAGGCGTCCAGGAGGCATCCGGAACAGATGCCCGAGCCACCTTAGCTGACTCCTCTCGATGTGGAGGAGCAGCGGCTCTACTCTGAGCTCCTCCCGGGTGACCGAGCTCCTCACCCTATCTCTAAGGGAGCGCCCGGCCACCCTGCGGAGGAAACTCATTTCGGCTAGCCTCCTTCCTGGTTATTTTATTTTTTTGCATGTTTATCACACTTTAATGTTTCAGATGATCAAACAAATTTAAATATTAGTCAAAGATAACACAGTAAACACAACATGCAGTTTTTGAATGAAGGTTTTTATTAATTTAGGGAAAATCCAAACCTACATGGCCCTGTGTAAAAAAAGTGTTTGACCCCTAAACCTAATAACTGGTTGGGTCACCCTTAGCAACAAGAACAGCAATCAAGCGATAACTTGCAACAACTTGTTACAGAGCTATGGAGGAATGTTGGTCCATTTTTACCAAGGTCATGCCACAGCATCTCAATAGGATTCAGGTCAGGCCACACCAAAGTATTCATTTTGTTTTTCTTCAGCCATTCAGAGGTGGACTTGCCGGTGTGTTTTGGATCATTGTCCTGCTGCAGAACCCAAGTTTGCTTCAGCTTGAGGTCACGAACAAATGGCCGCATTTTGTCCTTCAGGTTTTTGGGTAGACAGCAGAATTCATGTTTCCATTTAATCACAGCAAGTCTTCCAGCTCCTGAAACAGCAAAACAGCCCAGACTATCACACTATCACCACCATATTTTACTGTTGGCATGATGATCTTTTTCTGAAATGCAATGTTACTTTTATGCCAGATGTAATGGGACACACATCTTCCAAAAAGTTAAACTTTTGTCTCGTCAGTCCACAGAGTATTTTTCTAAAAGTCTTGGGGATCATCAAGATGTTTTGTAGCAAATCTGAGATGAGATTTATGTTCTTTTTGCTCAGCAGCGGTTTTTGTCTTGGTACTCTGCCATGCAGGCCATTTTTGCCCAGTCTCTTTCTTATAGTGGGGGTCATGAACACTGACCTTAACTGAGGCAAGTGAGGCCTGCAGTTCTTAGGATATTCTTGAGAGGTGTTTTGTGACATCTTGGATGAGTCATCACTGTGGTCTTGGGGTAATTTTGGTCGTCCGGCCACTCCTGGGAAGGTTCACCACTGTTCCATGTTTTTGCCATTTGTGGATAATGGCTCTTACTGTGATTCGCTGGAGTCCAAAAGCTTCAGAAATGGTTTTATACCCTTCTGAGAATTGATAGATCTCAATTACTTTCTTTCTCATTTGTTTCTGAATTTCTTTGAATCTCTGCATGGTGTGTAGCTTTTGAGGATCTTTTGGTCTACTTTACTTTGTCAGTCAGGTCTTATTTACAGTAAGTGATTTCTTGATTGTGAACAGGTGTGGCAGTAATCAGGCCTGGGTGTGGCTAGAGAAATTGAACTCAGGTGTGATAAACCACAGTTAAGTCATGTTTTAACAGGGGGGCAAACATTTTTTTTACACAGGGCCATGTGACAATGGATTTTGTTTTTCCTTTACAACTGCATGTTGTGGGGACACGGTGGCTTAGTGGTTAGCATGTTCACCTCACACCTCCAGATTTGGGGGTTCGTTTCCCGCCTCCACCTTGTGTGTTTGCATGTTCTCCCCGTGCCTTGGGGGTTTCCTCCCGGTACTCCATCTTCCTCCCCCGGTCCAAAGACATGCATGATAGGTTGACTGGCATCTCTGGAAAATTGTCCATAGTATGAGAGTGCGTGTGCCTTGCGATGGGTTGGCACTCCGTCCAGGGTGTATCCTGCCTTGATGCCCAATGACGCCTGAGATAGGCACAGGCTCCCCGTGACCCGAGGTAGTTCAGATAAGCAGTAGAAAATGAATGAATGAACTGCATGTTGCGTTTACTTGTGTTATCTTTGACTAATATTTAAATTTGTTTGATGATCTGAAGCATTAAAGTGTGACAAACATGCAAAAAAAATAAAAATCAGGAAGGGGGCCAACACTTTTTTACACCACTGTATATACATACGGCTACATGGATAGCTCTATGGTGGATGCATATAGTCCAACAGTATAGAAAACAATTATTCACCTGATTTTTACATAATAGAATACAGATTTTTACAAAATAGAAGATATTCCATCAGTTGGAGTTTTCATGATGGTGGTCGGGAGCACTGTCTAACAAATCAGTTTAAAATCTCCCGTATGTGTTCATGTGGGTTGAGCCCTTGTGCCCCTTAAAAAGACCCATTATTATCTTGAAGAATATGTTGCTTGTGTGTGTGTGTGTGTGTGTTTACACCATATTAAAGCTGGACCATCATCAATGTACAGAAAATGTCACATGAATTTGCTTGTTTATTTAATTTGTTTTACTGCCAGGCTTCTTAAATATTGGTGAATCCAGTATGTCATGTACTGTACTGCTGGACAGTGTTAACATTTAAATGTGTTTATGCTATTATGCCACACTATACGATCCTTTTTCCTGTCCCCTTGCCTCATGTTTTGCTAATTACCTCCCTATTTATACCTTGTGTGTGTTTTTTGCTTAATTAATCCTTGTCTCTTGACATCTGGTTTTGTTCTCCATGTTATGTTTTTGGTTTCCCCGTATCCTGTTTTGTAATTTTATTGCTTAGCTTTTTGTTGGTTTAGTTATTTTATTAATAAAAGCCCTGTCTGCCTTCTATCCCCGTATTTAGGTCTCGATTCTGTTTCTGCTCCCTCACTTGACACTGTAACTGTTTAGGGTTGATAAGTTGGGTTTGATCTTCAAACAATGGAAGGGACTGAATATTAAGTTGTTGTTGTTGTTGTTGTTGTTTAAACAGACATTATTCATGAGAGTTGCAGGTAATCAGTAATTCCCTACACTGTGTGAACATTTCTTTATGTGTGTATAATTATGTGCTCTATGTGTAAACCTTAACCCACAATTCTTTTTTTAATTATGTTCTATATGAAACAGGATTTCAATAAACTCTTCAAATTAGGCAATATCGATATGAAACAACCATATGGAATTTCCATAATGTCTAAAATGTTTCAGTACCTTTCTTTTTCTTATTTTTTCTTTAATTCAACAAGAACCAGCAAAAATAGCAGGTGAATGTAATTTCAGAAGGAGGCCCATTAAAGCTGAAATAAATTGCTGATTTGATTAACTGAGTTGAAATTGCCAGCAACGATCCAAGCGAAAATGCTTTTCATATAGCCTTTTTCATGTTGTTTTACTGAGCATGACTCTAGAAATTATAAACTGGTATGCCCTGACATTAATTTGTTTGCTATTAATGTAGTAAAGGGAAATTTAAAATATCATGCATCTCACCAATCATTATTCTGTTAGTGTACAATTAGGGGATAATTAACTAACACACACACAAACACACACTCACTCACTCACTCACTCACACACTCACACACTCACACACTCACTCACACACACTCACTCACACACTCACTCACACACACACTCACACACACACACACACACACACAGACACACACACACACACACACACACAGACACACACACACTCAGAGTTTATGTGTAATGTTAAGATAAGATCACAAGGGGGCGCTGTAGGGCAAGAAAATAATAGTAAGACTCTCAAATATTCTTATGAAGAATCTTTCTCAAACAATTCATTCATAATCTACTACAGTAAAAATTTTCAACTGCTCAGTGATTTAAGCCCCTTTAGTATTTAAACAAGTTCTCAAAGCGCCATCCTCTTACTTGATACTAACCAATCCTATTCATTTAAGTCAAAAAAGCTATTATGGATTATTTAGCCCTCAGTCCCAGCCACAATTTGCCCTGTTTTTTTTTGTAGCCTGGCTTACTGCTGTGTGATCAGATTGCAGGTCTTCTAAGTTTGTGAATTAGTCTACCAGCTTATTTTACTGAAGAACATAATTCTACATTTATGTTAAGTCTTTTCTGTCTTATGGCCTTAGTCTGTGACATGACATACGGCTAAGTATGGTGACCCATACTCAGAATTTGTGTGTGTGTGTGTGTGTGTGTGTGTGTGTGTGTGTGTGTGTGTGTGTGTGTGTGTGTGTGTGTGCAATAGATAGATAGATAGATAGATAGATAGAGAGAGAGAGAGAGAGAGAGAGAGAGAGAGAGAGAGAGAGAGAGAGAGAGAGAGAGAGAGAGAGAGAGAGTACCTGTCAGATAAAGAGTTTACCTGTTTTTCACATGTGGTTCTTATGTCAGTGTTCCTATGAGCTTGAGGCCCAGTGATCTTTCAGGCCAGTCAGGTTATTCCATCATCCTTATGATCTGGTCACAAATCTGAACAACTGCCACAGGTCACAAATCTGAAAAACATGTTTACTTTAATCAAAGAAGTACTCCAAATTCCAAATTCAACTATATTTACTTAAATGTATTCTATATTATTTTGTTATAAATGTTCTTAGCTCTTATTTCATTACTAGTATATAATTATGTACAAGCTCCTACACATACTTGATTTAGTGTTTTGGTGTTATTGGAGGTAGTTAGTTAGAATGTTAGTGGGGCGGTAGTAGTGATAATGGTGGTGGATGTGGTAGAAGTGATGGTGTTGGGGTCATAGAATTGATATTAAGGTAGTGGTAGTAATGATGGTGGTGGGCTGGTAGTAGTGAAGTTAGTGGAGGTGGTAGTTGTGATGGTGGTGGGGATTGTTAGAATACATTTAAGTAAATACAGTTGAATTTGGAATTTAGAGTAAACATGTTTTTACCATTTTAGAAATGGTAGTAGTGATGGTGGTGGAAATGGTATAGTGATGGTGGTAGAAATTGTAGTAGTGATGGTGGTGATGGTGAAATGTTAGTAGTGATGGTGGTGGTGGTGGTGGAAATGGTATAGTGATGGTGGTAGAAATGGTAGTAGTGATGGTGGTGATGGTGAAATGTTAGTAGTGGTGGCGGTGGTGGAAATGGTAGAAGTGATGGTGGTGGTGGAAATGGTAGTAGTGATGGTGGTGGTGGTGGAGATGGTTGTATTGATGGAGGTGGTGGTGGTGGTGATTGTGGAAATGGTAGTAGTGATAGTGGTGGTGGGGGAAATGGTAGTAGTGATGGTTGTGTTGGTGGAGGTGGTGGTTGTTGAAATGGTAGTAGTTATAGTGGTCATGGTGGTGGAAATGGTAGTAATGATGGTGGTGGTGGTGGAAGTGGTAGTAGTGATAGTGGTGGTAGAAATGGTGATGGTGATGAGGTTGTTGGAAATTAAAAGTGTCATGCTGTCAGCAATCACAATGAGGTAAGTCATTTTGTTTACTTCATTAATTCATTAGTCCTGGACCTTATCATTCATGAACAACATTAGCATCTCTACTAATCTCGGCTAAGATTTCACATTTTAGTCATTTTTATATTAGCTTCTTTAGACAACCTATTAAAGTAGCAATCAGCTATCAGATATTTTTACTGATACTAAGGTTGAAGATTTGAATGATGTCAAATGAGATGAGAGCTTTCTTGAGCAGTTCCAAATACAGATCTTTCACAAACATTAAAAAAAATAAGAAGTTAGCCTTTTCAATTAGCATGATATTAGCATGACATAGTCCTGTATTATCAAGTTTTATTAATTGCTTAGGTTGCCATATTTCTTTTAGATTTGATTATATAAAGAGAAATGTCCTTATTCTAAGAAAATAAATCAAATACTATTTTAATAATCTTTATATATTAGAATTTTAAAAAATGTAAATATATATAATATTTAAGAAATTTTAGATTTTACATTACACAATGAGTTAGTAAATAAATGAGATATTCCATCAATTTATGGTTTATTTAGTTGTAGACTAGTTGAAATAAAGAAACTCTGGCATTGTATGTGACATTTAACAGAATGATTCAAATTTAAGGTTTCATTTGTCATGTACAGTTATATACAGTATAAAGAAGATGTATGTAATATGTAGTACAGAGTACAGAATGTGTAAGCACTGCAGAATGGAAAGTGATGTAATAAATGTGCAGGTCAGCTACATTTGCTAAAAGAATAACAGTAAAGTTAATGAGACTTCATGGAATTGTGTAATTCATTTTTTCTGCATTAGTTTGTCAGCAGAAATAAACGAATATAAACATTCATTTACATTTACAGGAATATATTTGTACGTCATTAAAGAACAAAACATGACATGTAACAGCTAAAGATAAAACATCACGGATGCTCCTTGTATCGGCTGCAGAAAGACAATTGAGTGAGAGAAAGTCTCCAAATGAACTGCAGCAGGTTCTCTGAGGTACTTGGGGAGGGGGAAAAACTGACAGCCAATTACAGCATCTTCATGGTCAATTTTAAATTGTTTCTTTTCATTATTTTTTAGTCCATTTTAAATACATGTTTCAAGAAAGGCTGTGTAAAGAGACACACTTACAATTTATTAATTTCAGAATAATCAAAACAACAGTAAGACACTAAACACAAATTTTCACAAGGGTCTATAAAAGAAAGCATGACTGTGCTCTAGCCCATTAGTGATAAGGTTAAGTCAGTGACCCTGTGCATCTCAGAAGGCATTGCATCAGTGGCTCTTCCCTTGGTGACTCTCTTCACACCACAGCACCCAGTCCTGCAGAACTGTCTCCATGGAGGAGGCCTAGCTTGCAAAAAGTTGGGAAACTTCCCCAACCATCTGTCCTAAAAGCACCCCCCTTTCCTCACCCCCCTCCCGCCTCCTTTGACGCATCCCTCATTCCCACATGGAGTCTTTGTCAGCAGTTCCTGTGCCGGGACGAGGCGTGGCGTGCTCAGGGCAGCCGTGGTGCTTTCATAGGCACCTGCAGATGAAACAAAGGGCTGAGGGTGCCAGCTCTGAAGACAGATTGATGCTTTGTACACTGAGGGAGAGGGAAGGAGTGACAGAGTTGGAGAGAGACAAACTTAAATCATCAACATAGACTTCTGCTTCATAACAGCTCAAACAAACAGTATGAAAAGTCACACTAAGTAAAGATTAGGAAGATTAGGGTAAAGTACAACTGATATCAACTTAACATGTTTTATGAAATCAAACTTTATTTTTTATTCAGATGAACATAGCACCTGATCGGTTTATATATTTACAGATATACAGAAGATGGAGTGCGATGGTTGGGGGTAGAATTTGCGAAAGAGCGAAAGAAGAGTGAAAGGGGTGGAGGAGTGGTGGCAGTAGCTGTCACTCTAGTCTGTGTGAGTCCAAGCTTTAGAGGCCTCACAGAGATGGACAGCTTTTGTGGGGTTTGCGTCAGCGCACAATAGCAGAGCTTTAATGGGCGGTAAAGCTAGAGCAAGCTTTGGCCAAGGATTCAGAGGAGTTTGGTGGTTAGTGGGGGAGATCCAGAGCTGGGTGGGGGTGTAGGGGCTGTTTTACTGCTTCTCTTAGAAGGCACCAATTCATGGGCATTCAGTCCATCGCTCGTTATTCACTGAATGCGCCCAGTGCAGGAATGCAAGCGGCATCAATTAGAATGGGTTAGCAGATAGCAAGGCGCAAAAGAAAAAAGCTTTCTCTTCCTTTTGCTCGCAGGACAACACAGGCCCACTATAGAAGGTGTCAGAACCACAAAGCCTTTTTTGTGATTCTCTCTCCATTACATTACCGGCGCAATATGTAAGGTGGGGATTCTTTTGATTCAAATTAAGTGGAAAAAACACTAAATCCTATTTTTATTCAGCAAGCATAATGGCGTTATACTCTATAAAGGTCTTTAACTACTTATCTGTGGCTTAAAATCTCCCCAGCACCCTTTTCTCTCAGCTCCAGTTTCTCGCTCTTGCCCGCCACATTATATTTATTCAAAGGCAGAGGGTCAAAGACAAACTGTTAAACAGAGCGGCTTGTAGCATTAACTGCCGCATCACTCTTAATTGTGTATCAGCAAGTCAACGGTTTGTTGTGCTGTCGCCCTTTTTATAAAGAAGAGGGTATGAATTAAAACAGTCTCTTGTAAGCTATTGTCAGCGGTGTGCTTGTCCTGCCACTTTGGGGTACTCTGGGCCTTTCGGACAATGAAACGCTCTCTAACTTCTACTATTTCAAACAAAAGAGCGGAAAGACTGGAGTATACTTTGATGACCAAATGTCCGGTGACGTCTAATTTCGTTATTTCACTATAATTTCACTAGATGTGAAAGATGCATGGAGGGCCTACATCTGAAGCAAATTTTGGTGTATATTTCTGAAATGACGTTCCACTCCAAATGCAAATTCGTGTATATATTTTTGGAAATAATCAGAATGTCATCGATTTCAATATACATTTCATTTACGCACCGTTACATGATGGTGAATAACTATTTTTTGTAGCGGGTTTCCAGCGAATGTTTTAGCCTTTTAGGCATTTAAGTGATGTTTTGAGATGCCGGTAACAGGAAGAAGTGCTAGCAGGATGTTAAATGTGCTCAATTGCATCATCCATTTCCTCATTCCTCTCCCAACAGAATGACCCAGCTGGCACATGTGCACAAATGGATTTGGGGATTTTTGTTCTGCTCAGATTTAATGCGAACTAACTAGGAGGAACCTCTTATAGCAAGGTGTTTGCTTGAATATGAGCAATTATGCTTCATTTGGAGCTAAATGAGGGGAATTTGCATCCACTGAAAAGGAAGCGGGTTCTAAACTGTGCAGAAAGTGCAGTAAATTGGTGCAAACGGAGCAACATGCAGACATGCATCTCCAGTATAATTGTATAATTGTGGAATGACTTGAAATGCAGCCTTCCAATTAAACTTGCTTCTTCGGCAAGGCAAAGAATCTGTGCTAAGCCGTGATGGAAATGGTAGAATTGCCATATTGTAAAAATTGCCTCCTTCAAGGGGATCATTTGCACCAAAATGGGATATCTGGAATATGGACAGATGTCTTCACATGGCAAAGTCAAACGAACTGGAGGATTATGGTTGATATTGCCCTCTGAGGAGAGAGATCGAGGAAGTAGAAGAAAGAAGTCATGGCCTGGAGAAATTGAAGACCTCTGGTTACAAATTAATGTAGAGAAATAAACAGAAGTACAGATATAAAGCTAACACAAAATGTATTAACCTACTATTTATAAAACGCTAGTTTTTAAGTGTTTCCTACTTTGTTAGACGAAAGCTTTGCAAGACAGAAGGGTATGGGAATGACAACGTTTCATGCATCAGCAGTTGTGAGTGTACAATGGGCTGAGCACTGCTGTCTGCAAGGACCCAAACAGCCAAGTCTCTGTCTGGATTAAACTCTGCTGCAAACAAAAGGGGGCTCAAGTAAACGGTTCATGAATGCTGATTAATTGATGCAATTTTTCTGCAGTGTGCCATGGAGATTTAGCCGGATTGGGCACTTGATGTGGGGTTGCTGGCAAGGAACTGGGTCAGCTTTTTACCTTCTCAAATCTCCAATATTCCATTGTGTACCTGCATGCCAGCCAAAACTTTATCAATGTAGACTACATCGGCTGTGAGCAAATTCTCCGAACCCATATTTTGTGTGAATTGATCCTTATTGGGCCTATTACTATTTGAATCAAATCACAAGATGTGACATCGGGTGACATTGAGCAACACTGTCTGCTGGAGCTGTGCTAACATTTAAAGACTTCTGAAGAGAGAGGATTTCAGAGCATTATATCCAAGCAGCACTAGGTAACAGGGTTGAGTTAGGAGGGTTCCCACGCTGGGGGTAGGTGGACACAGGTGTCCAGGGACAGTGTGAGGGTGGCCAGGCCCTGAGGGGTGAAGCGCTGGCCCATAGCCTGCTTCAATGCAGGCCTCCGAGGGTTGCAGCTCAATAGGCTGGGTTCCACTTGATGGTGAGAGAAAAGCTCGTTTCAGCCACAGCCCAGCAGGAAGGATCTGCTTGTGGAAGACCTCTTTTAGGAGCCTCTGTTTGTCTGAAGCCTGTCACAGCAGATGAGTACTCAGCAAACAGCGTGAACAAGGATTTGAACCAGAAAACCAACCGAGCCTTGACAATATTGTGATTGGGCCTTGTCTGCCTAGAGGGGTCTGAATAGCCAATCGAGAGCAGGAGCAAGTGTGCACAGAGTGCTGGACATGATGGGGGAAGTCAAAATCTCACAAACATGTCTGAGCTTAAACAAATGTTTCCATATGTTCTATAGGACTCATTCACAGTTAAGCACTAGCCATATAATCACAATGACAAGTTACTCAGAACAATAGTGTTATGTATGTTATTGAGCTGTAAAGGCCAAGTATTTGCAGCGAGGACTTTTCACCTTCTTTTTATAAACAACCTTCACCTGTTTATCTACAGCTATCTAGATTCTAAACAATTATTGATGTTAATTAGATAAAGTAGAGCTAAGGTATTGAATAAAGACTTTGAAGGCATCCATCCGTCCACTTTCTATACCGCTTATCTTATACAGGGTTGCGGGAGTGTATCCCAGGACACTCATACACAACGGACAATTTAGAGATACCAGTCAGCCTACAATACATGTTTTTGGACTGAAGAAACCAGAGTACCTGGAGGAAACCGTAGAAGAATAAGGAGAACATGCATACACAAGGCAGAGGAATCATGGTGGGAAGCTAAGCCCCAGACTTGGATTGATCATTCTCAATCTATCTATCCATTTATCTATCATACTTTCTTTCTTTACTTACTTACTTATTTTTCTTTCTTTCTTATTTACTTATTTATAGTCTTTGTGTTTGGGGAAGGTATATTCAATTTTCCATGTAACCCAAATACAAAAGAGCAAACACTGTCTTTAATGGAACATCCTGTCTAGAAGTTAACCTGAGCCTTAAACTGACCTTTAAACCAAGACATCCACTCAGCCACAGAAGAAAAGAAATTCCTAGGGGGAAAACTGACTGTTCATATAATGTGTGAAGCAGTTTAGTGTCACATTTACATGCATTATTTTATGTTTCTCAAAATAAACTTGATTAGTCTTTATATATATTTTTAATATGCCATAAACTACAAAATTCTCATTCATTAAAACATTTTAAAAACCTAGTTGAGCCCAAACAGTTTACAGGCAGTGTATGTAATCTACTTTTTTTTGTTCTGTTTAAGTGCCAACACACCTAAGCCAGATAATCTGTGGGCGTGCATTAAATCACCTGGCTCGGGTGTTAGGGTCTGTCTAATGTTTCTCACAGACTGTGTTTAAGACATATGTGATATTCTCTAATATTCTTCCTGCTGTGTTCTCATTTTTCACATACACTTTATTCCAAAACCAAAACCTCCAAAACTCAGACAGATATAAATTCCTGTGACTTGTATACAAATCCACCTGAGAAAGGTGTATGAGATGCTTTATTAGCAGGACAGGTGGGTTTACACTGTGTTTTGTGTGCAGTCGTTCATGGTTCATGGCGATGGGAGGCTTAGTCTCGCTCCCTGCACTTCCCATAATGTGGCCAGTATGCTGGAAACACCCCAAGTGCAATAGACATGACCTCTGTGCCACCAGGGCTGAGCTGATACCTTAATCCCCTGTGAACAGGCCCAAGACTAGGCATCCAGGCTTGGTTAGCTCTCACACCTGCACTCTTCTCATCTGGCCTCAATCCAGCGTTATGCAGGCAAGGTTCCTTGTTATTACAAGCAGTTTAAAAATCCTGTTGTGCAAAGTGGTTAGATTGAGGGTTAGGGTTTCCCTCAATAATGCCCCGGTATAAGCTGGTCAAAGCAATATCAAATTTCATTGAGTACATTTCCTGTGCTTAGGAAATGTCTAATAGGTACAAGAGCATTAGAACATTGTGGATGGTGAAATTCACGAACCGAACATGACCAGAAAATTCTCTGAGAGGATTGCACGATTTTTTTCAGCTAATGAAATCAGCTGATTGTTTGTGCCCATTTGTGCTGCCTTCATTAATGGGGCATGCATTTATAAACCTATTTATCTGGTTGATGGTCAGGCAGCGGATAGTGACAAAGACTAGTGTTTGGTGCTGGAGGAGTTCTGCTAACTTTGAAGGCTGCTGAAGAGAGAGGGCTGTGATGGAATGAGCAGGGAAGGACTGTGACTCCTCCATTCAAAGTGGAGGGGCACGCTGAATTAGGTTGATTTGCCTGTGAATAGAGCTTTTCCATTATTCTTGTTAGGAAGCTGTCACATCGAATAGAGAAAGTGAAAACCTCCTTTTATCAACCTTTTCCAAGTGAAACAGAACAGGCAATCAATAACTGAATTCACACCCAGGGGAAAGTCAAGCAGAATGATATGGGGGCTTTAGAAAAGGGGCATTTGTCAAATCACTAATGGAGAATAAAAGCTAATAACTGATGTAATGTTGGCCCAGATCAGATGGCTAGTATAACAGCAAATTAAAAATAAACCGTAAGTTAGAAAATATACTTCTGATGAAACTAATTCTGTAACTATGTTCAAAATAAATTTATTTACTGTTAAAACAATATAATAAAAAATATGTAAATACAATATAAACCATACAGTGTTGCTCTGTAATGCCTGGCTTTACCCTAAACCCTGACCAGGATAAAAAATAAAGATGAATTAATGAATATTATTTTTTCGAGACATCCAAAATTATCATCTGTTTTCTGTAAGTCATCTTAGTTTCAATGATTAGGATATAAAAATGTGAACTAAATGACAATTTAAAAAAAGCATCTTAAATATGAACTTAAACATTACAGGTATGTTAAGGAGATGACTGGATCAAAATCATTTGGATTAAACATGAACCTTTTGTTCCATGTCCCATGAACAGAATTGATAAGCAGTGTTCAGTGACTCAGAAACTTTATAATAAGAGAATGAGAAATTAAACGATTCACTGAGAACACAAACCAAATAGTGAACATCTCATTTGAGCTTAACCCCAATCCATAATGCTAATACTTAAATAATTAAGGTACATAAAATTGAGCTGAGTATGATTCTGAACAATGAAAGCCCAGATAAGTGATGCAGCCGGTTCAATATACTGTATTAAAAAAAAAGATGTTATTAGCCCTTGGTAATACCTTGTTCTAGTATGCAACTGAAACAAAAACTAATGTTAATTCATGTTTATTTTAGCTGTAATATAAAAATTTCATTAAAAAATAATACATTTATCTTTCTTTCAATAAAAGTGTAGTGTCTCTTCTAGCCAATGTCTCTCACTATAACTAAAGCATTAATCAAATAAATTTCACATACCGCCGTTTCTAATGTGTTTCCGCTAGATGGAGAAAATGAATCGCATCATTTAACCTCATCCATCAATTTAGTAACTGATGCCTTAATTGAAGGCAGGGTTATACAGTTAATTGAGCACCTTTATTGTGGACTGTCATTGTTCAGGCTTCTTGAATGCACTGCCCAGCAACTGGCTGGAGGTGCTGCACAAAGGGTACTCAAAGAACTAAATCTGTTGTTTATGCCAAAATTTGGTCGAATGTCCTCACTAAAGGAGAGAACGGAATCCTATGTGAAATGCACTAGTGAGAATTTTTTAGGAAACCCATGTCTTGAAATTTGACTGCTTGTCTCTGTGGTGACAGGGTGATAGACAGCTGTGACTGAAGTAATTGTCACATATTTATCTTCTTTGAAAGTCAGAGAGGTGATGAATAGGAAAGCCTGAAGAGGGAAAAGAGACCCCTTACACATACACACTTGACTCATTTACTTCTGTTTACCCGCTAGCACATGCCTACATATCATCATATTCCTCTGTATATATGGCTGTACTTCTGTCTAAGCAGGCTCAACAGCTTTTCCTGAAGCAGAATTTAAAACCTGCTGCTTTGAATGAAGAGCTATGGCTAGAAGTGGCAACTAGCTCTCAGACAGCTTGATCATTGTGTGCTGTCTTGTGCTGTGCTGCTGCTGCTGCTGGTGATGGTGGTGATAGGGCAGTACGCTTAATTGGGATACAGAACATTTTAATTACAACATGTTCCCACATTCCTCGCTCTTGCGCTCAGACACAAAGACGGCGCAGTGAGAAACTGCAGCCCAAGGCCTGGAGTGCAGCTGCAGGGTAATTAACATTGTCGCTCACTGCATCTGTATACAAACAAGCCCACAGCTGCCACTGATGGTGAGGATGCAGTTGAGAGCATGTCCTGAAAACAGGAAAAGAGTTTATGTGTACATTAAAGGTGGGTGCACTCACCTGTCTGCTCACACTGGGAGACTCAGCTAATTAAATGATGCATTAGCGGAATTATAACTGGGAAGATTATTTCTCACTGGGATACATTTCACCCAACTGGGGACTTCCAGTGAGTGATTGATGCTCATGTGGATTAATCAACGGGTTTCTATGCTGAGACCAATTCAAAGGAACACGCCAGGGCAAACATGTGCAATTCTTACTCAGTGTGTAGGTTTTGCATGTAAGACATAAACATACTTAAGCATGTAATCTCTAACATTTTTTATTATAAATCTATTGCAGTTGAAATCTAAGTGTACTTTTTCTCATTACTTTTAGCATTTTATACAAATGCTAATAAATTATTACCATTACCTTTACAGTATTAGTGTGTAATGTTTACATTTTAACAAACTCATACCGTATAAATGTATTTAATGAGCTTCAAACAAAAAAACTATTTTCACAATAAGCAATGGAACGATTTCACAGGACGTTATTATATAATATTCATGTTATTAAGATATGTTATAAGAAACATTTTCCAGACAGAGAAAGAGTAAGAGAGCAAGAAAGAGAGGGTGATGGTTAGATAGATAGATGGTTAGAGTGAATCATTAGCAGTAGCTGTGCCCAGGCATCAGTCCATTAAAGCGGTGTGGGAAAGGGCAGTATGGCTGAGGAACAGAGCGGGAGCTGGGGTGGGTGTTAGAGGGCAATGGGGGTGTAAAGAATAGTGTTTGTGATCAGTGGTGTGTGTTTGTGTGTGGGATATAGTGGTGTGTATGTGTGTGTATTTGTGTTTGTGTGTGTGTTGGGGGTGGCTCAGCAGTCAGCGCTCAGGCCCACAGTGGCGCAGCGGGACACCCGGCTGTGCTCCCAGGATGCCCGGTTGCCGTGGCTGAGCCCTGGAATGCAGCGGCACACAATGGTGGAGCAGCTCTGAGAAGACCCTCCGTCCTGATAACCACATTAAGGGCCCACCAACATCTGTTGAGGCACAGGAGAAAGCCCCTATCTCTACCCCCAATGGCACTAATCATTAACCCCCGCACCCTCTGTGAGAGCCAAACAACAGCATCTTATTTGTCAGCCTTCCCGCAGAGGGGTTGTGGGAGCTAATATTTTACAGCAAACAGCGTGAGAAGGGTGCTGGTGCTGGCACAGGTCATAATGCTTAAAGGAAAATGCAGGACTATGCACGCATCATTGCTGTATTGAGTGTCAGTTTACTTAGAAGTAATTCCATCTCCAAATGCCTTTTGTCTTGTATCTGAATTACACACTTGTTTTTCAATAATGGAACTTTAATGGAACTTGCTACAGCCTTGAATGTTCTTGGCGGTTCACAATTAATAACACTACAAAAATGTAAATATCTGGAATAAATGAATTCTAGCATGATGATAACAGCCTGTCTAGAATGACCCATAAAAAATCTCTGATTTCTTATTTGTATTCACTTCAAAATCAGATGCATCATCAAGATGCTTTTTTAAATGAATGCTAACTGCACAGTGTATACTGAAGTACGTAAGGTCACTGTGCAGGTGGTTCCTCTTCAATAGACTGACAAGACATTGGCTAAGCAGCTTGACTGAAGTGAAGACAGAACAGGTGTCCTGCCACATGAAGACTTCTCACACTCCAATGTGCTCATCTGCCTCTTGGGGCCTAGAAGTCTATCTGGCTAACATAGGTTTTAAAGCCCTGCCAATTTCACCCGCAAATCAGAAAACAAAGATAGAAGGGGGCTTGTAGTGGGGCAAAATACAAACAGGAAAAAATTCTAAGAGAGGTGAACGTCTTTTTCTTTGCATCTCTCTCTCTTCCTCTCTCTCTCTTCCTGTGCCTCATACACAACTCTCTCTCTATCTATGGGCTCTGAGATTAGGAGCTGCAGGAGGTGCCCCTAATGCACAGGCTCCTCAAGTGCCTCCACACAAGCAAGCCCATTCACCGGCAGCTCATTACATGGGCAATTAAGTGTCGGGTGGGGTGGGGTGAGGGGTAAGAAGGGAAGGGCTGTAATAGAAGGCAGGCCCTCCAGTTCCCCTCCTCCTTTTTCTCCGTGCTCTGCACTCCTCCCTGCGTCTTCACCTGGGCCAGGCCGGGGACACCTGCCTTCCCTGATGAAGATCCATGGCCTCATTTTCATTTTTGGAGTCGTATCAGAGACAGTGGCACACAAAACCGTGCCTGTTTCACTGCCGCCCCCCTACCTCAAGCCTGGAGAGGCAGATAGAATGACATGGCTAAGTGCTCTTGCAGAACAGGGGCAGCTGCAAGGCCTGAAAATGGGATTTTTTGGGGAGAAAGTGGAGGCTGAAGTGGGGGGCTATGCTGCTTGAGATGCGCTCCGCTTGCTTATTGGAAAGTACTTCAGGTTAGGATTGGCCACAATGGGACCAAACGCTACCTCAGTGGAAGTCTGTTGAACAGGAGGTGGGGATCGAGTGGGGGACACCTCTACTTCTCACCTGAAAATCACAGCTTAATATATTAAATAGAATCCAAATGCAATGCCATTAACACCTTTAGCTTATGTGATTTTTGTTGAAACTTATTTCTATATGTCAATTTAAAAGCACAGACATGCAAAGATCTAAATTAATACAGCAATTCTACAGTTGGTCGAGTCTCACAATGCAGAGTCTTTAAACATGACCAAAACTGTCTCCTATCACTAATCAACTTCACACACATTTCAGATGAATTTTTACTAACCGCTAACTGCTTTAACAAAAAAAAAAAATCTATTATTAATTATGTAATCATTCATATTTCTGTATATATAATAAAAAATATATTAATTATCTAAAGTAATTTAATGATTTAAGTAATACTTGATGGTTAACCACAGAATTACAAAATCAGGGAAAACCACAATTATAACACGAACGCTAATTCAGTATCTAACATCAATATTAATTTGTACATAAATGCATTTGAGTTCGATGATTATATCTTTCTCTGTTCGTTTCATTATGTTCTGTTGGTCCCAAGTTTGTATTTCTGTTGGAAATCAACACACAGAATTGCAGATATAAAGAGAAGTGCCAAGTCATTCAGAATGAACCTTCAAGATTCTGAAGCTCAATGCCAGAAAATGGTGCAGTATATATATATATATATGTGTGTGTGTGTGTGTGTGTGTGTGTGTGTGTGTGTGTGTGTGTGTGTGTGTGTGGTTGATTCAAGATTCAAAATTTTCTTTGCCATGTAGCCAATTATATACAGTATACAACCTGCAGTGAAATGAAAACCTGTGCATATTAGCCTCTGATTATATAACTAAACTAACCTAAAAATTCAAAGAATTAAAGAAATGAATAGAAATGAATATGAAAGAAATAGAATATTGTTGTGTAATTATATTACATGCAGTAACAGTACAGAATGGGCAAAAAGTTATGAAGGACTGGATATGCAGACGTGTTACATATAGTGTAGCTCATGCATTCCTGCTCCAAAACAAACACCTACACATACACAAAATAAATGAATATCATGTTTAATGTCATGATATTTTACCATGACATTAAACATAAATACATAACCATACAGAAAGCAGAACTTTTTGTTAGTGACAAACTCCATGCCGCTTGCACGTATGTCTGTCAGTGGATGCTAGGGATCGTCTCTTGTTAACATGTTCAGGCTGACTGGCTCCTCTCAGCACCTGAGGGCCACAGAAGAGCTCAAGCCCAGGTAATGGAGGAAGAGGAAGGCAAGAGTAAAAACAAACAAACTCAGCCTCCATCCATCAGCCGAGCCTCCTCTGTCCTGGGACTGTTTACTTTAAGCACCTCCGCTGTTTGCAGCCTTGTGGCAGTGCCTTGTGGGTACAAATATTTAAGCTCAACTCATATTGCATGTCACCAGTACTAGCGGTTACAACGATGTTTGCTCCAGTCCGGTTGCATTTTGTATGGTGATTGCTAGAGTAATTTTAAAAATTTTAAGTAATATTACAAATAGGATTTTTAAAGATTTCCATATTTCTGTGCAGCAAAAAAATATGCATTCTACAGCTAAACAGTCTGAGCATCACTTTTTTTTGCCAGAGCTCTCTCTATATCTTTTTCACACACAAACACACACACACACATATACACATGCTATCTAATCTATCCATGGTCTGTCTACACCAAGACAGATCACACACATGACCTTATTTGAGGATGGTTTGTGTGTTTCCATGTTTGTAAGTGCAGGTATCATAGGTGGCTTCCTCATGCATCTTTCTCTCTCTCTCTCTCTCTCTCTCTCTCTCTCTCTCTCTCTCTCTCTCCACTCACCTGTGACAGAGCACTTCCTCTGTCCTGCTCTTATCAGCCCACAGAGGAAATGCCTGCCCCAGGTAAACAAGACCCCCTGACCCTGAGGCTCTGCCTCATGCCACAGCAGACAAGGTGTTTCGCTGCTCCATGGAAAGCAGCAGTGACTTAATCCTCTCAGCCATTCTCAGATTTAATCTAATCTATACATCAGCAGGTGTCAAGCGGGAACAGATTATCAGCATACTGCATGTACTGTTTTGCACTCATGCCAGTGTTCTGAGCAATGTGCAGCAACACAAATAATAATAAAAAAACACCACTTATGGCTTTTACAGTTCTCTAAAATGTATTTAATAAAGATTAATTCAGCATTTCAGCATTTCTTCTCACTTATGAATAGTTACCTGGGACAATAATTTCTACATATTTCTTACAGAGACGAGACCCTAAATGTTTCCCAGTTAGCACCTGTTTGAGGGATACCACAAACTCTCTAGCAATTTAGCACAATGAGGTTTTACTGTGTTGGTTCAGTTGGAGAAAGTTAAATAGAACTAAACACAAACATACTGAAGGCAAAAACAACATAAAAGGGCTTTTCACACTTGAAATAGTTAACGCTCAGTCATTCTAAACTCCTGGGTTTAGTCCTGGGAAAAAGGAATCCTGGGTTATCTTGTTTCATGCTTCACACTACTCCTACCTTACCGGGTTTAACAATTAATCCTGGGTTTTCATAATCTGATGGTTCATACTGTACGTTCCTAAACCCCGGGTTCATGTTCTTATTTGCATGTTTTCGGTGTCAGCAACTCTAACTGGAGACAATACAAAACAGCTTTAAATTACAGCCTGTCTGAGCTTTTGTGCCAGAAAGGAAAAAGAAGACAGGTCCACCATTCTGTGCCCAAGCAAGTATTCACTACTGTACTTTCTAATCTTTTTTGATGCATATTTGTTCGGGCGCTCGATGATAGCTTCAACATATTTTACGGCACTAATTATTTCCCCGTCACTATGGCACTTCCTATCATTCAGTATGTTCCGTGTTTTGCCACCTAATGCTACTGAGCCTTTGCTAAGTGTTCCTACATCCTGGTTTTCACAAGATATAAGGTACATGCTTTTTAATTTCTGTGTGTGTGTGTGTGTGTGTGTGTGTGTGTGTGTGTGTGTGTGTGTGTGTGTTAGTGTGTGTTACTAAGAATGTAGCCATAACAATCTAACACCACATCATTTCACAATGTACACGACTGGCAGGATTTCATAACCCCAGGTTCAAAAGGCAGAGCTAACCTGAGCAAGACCCTTAACCCTCAATTTCTTAGTTGTATAAAATGAGATTAAATGCAAGTAGCTCAAATGCTGTAAATGTAAGTATGAATCGTTCCTCTACCCAGAACGAAACAGGTTTAAGAGCAGCACATAAACTAGATATATAAACAAACTTTGATGTTGACTTTGACGAGGAAAGTATTTGCAAAGGCCAGTGCTTTTTGGAGGCAAGTGGACATAAGGGTCAGTGTTACTTTTGGAGATATTCATTCATTCATCTTCTACCGCTTATCCGAACTTCTCGGGTCACGGGGAGCTTGTTCCTATCTCAGGCATCATCGGGCATCAAGGCAGGATACACCCTGGACGGAGTGCCAACCCATCGCAGGGCACACACACTCTCATTCACTCACACAATCACACACTACGGACAATTTTCCAGAGATGTTGATTTAGTTGATCTTGATTTTCAACCTACCATGCATGTCTTTGGACCGGGGGAGGAAACCGGAGTACCCGGAGGAAACCCCCGAGGCATGGGGAGAACATGCAAACGCCACACACACAAGGCGGAGGCGGGAATCGAACCCCCAACCCTGGAGGTGTGAGGCGAACGTGCTAACCACTAAGACACCGTGCCCCTTTTGGAGACAAGTGGATATAAAACTTGTAAAATCTAGTGGAGCGCTAGGGTGCCAAAACATTTGGAGGCAAGTGGAGACGAGCATGTGACGTCATCTGAAAACCTGTGACGCAATTCCGCTCCTTGGGCTGAGTGTTTTGATATGCCACATGTCCATGTTGTGCTAATGTTTTTTGTTTTCACGTGACATCACGTCACGTCCATGTTGTAGAATGTTTTTTTGATTTTGCATATTTTGGGGGCGGGGCTGTGGGACAACCGAAAGGCCAGTCGGTACACCAATTTAAAATTTTGTTCAGAGTGTCACCCTAAAGATAGTTCAAAAAGCTAGGTGTAGATAGTTCAAAAGCTTGCCGAGTTATAAAACAAATTTTATAATGGGAGTCTATGGGAAAAAAGGCCATTTTGAGACCCGGTACCGGAAGTACTGGAACTCGGATCGCTTAGAAAAGTAATAGCAACAAACTTCAGACCAGGGTCTACAACATATCCGAATTTGGTTCATGTGGCTCGAAAGCCCTAGGAGGAGTTACTCTTGATAAATTTTTGTCTAAGCTTAAATAGGAAAACAGAATGTTGGCTTCTACAAAGCCAACATAATTACCCTCAGGTGTGTTAGTAACGTGTTGGGTTACTACAAGCCACCAGCTTCAGTATGACTTGGACCAGATACTTACAAATCTCTGGAACTATACATGAGTGAATAAAGTCATTCTTCCAAAAGAGATTCATTCAGCTGTGATGATGGTGGCTGATGTTAAGGGTTTAGTTGATGAAAGTGGAGAGACCTGTCTAACACGGCACTATGAACTCTCATATGTTTACAGCTGGTTTCAAATCTGTAGACAATAAATTAATAACATTGCTTTAAATATAAATAACATTAATAAAAATTTTATCATCATCAAAACATTCATGAACCACTTATGACCTGTGGATGGGGATGTGGTTGACATCTTCACACAAAAATAATGTCCTGAAGACTCCCAAGTCTCCTTAGTTTTGGGATGTTTAATTGTAGGATAAAGAATAATGAGAACTATTATTTTTCTGGAAAAAGAAAAGATCACACTGACCATGCTAGAAACATTCCTGCAGATGAGTAACAGAGCCATCAGTTTCCAATTTAATTTGGCACCATTAGTATTTGGACATTCTCTCATGTCTTATCTTACTTTATTTTTAGTGTAATAATTGTTTTGAATCTGACTGATACTTTACTTTATACTATATCTATACTTTATTGATAGATTTGATCAAATCCCCTTAGGATTCCATTATAGGTGACTCACAGGGACATTTTTAGTACAGGAAAATGTAAAGAAAGAATTGTCTGTGGTAATTAAATCATTATTATATAATAAATTATAAATATAACATATGCTAAATGATATAACTAAATTAGTCTAATTATAAAAGAAACAGAAATGTATGTATTCTTGTAATTGTCAAAATCTAAAAAATAATTGCCTGATTATTTATTCTTTAGAAATAAATACTGTTGTCCAAGAAAAAAGATAAATATGCTATAATGATCATACAAGCAGAGTGTAATAAGAGGTTGAACACCCAAACACATAGAAACATACATACTAACACAAAAGGCTTTTCAATGATCTGCTTGTCAAGCAGTACTGGGCTTTGAGTGACACCATGTCCATCTCTCATCTCCCTAGGGGGAAGAATGTATATTGTCTCTCGAGCAGAGGGGCTACTGGTTGTTGAGCCACTGCTGACCTGTTGTGTGGGTGTGGGTGTGTGCGTGCGTGCGTGTGTGTGTGTGTGCATGTTTGTATATGGAAAATAGTGATATCAAAATAGCAATGTAAGGAAATACAAGTACAGATGATACCTTTACCTTTTACACGCGTGTGTGTGTGTGTGTGTGTGTGTGTGTGTGTGTGTGTGTGTGTGTGTGTGTGTGTGTGTGTTCCGGAAAGAGAGGGGCTCCCTTGGGAGCAGTAGTCCTGCTTGGGACGCATATTCCCACAGTTCTATTTCTCAAGGGATGCTCCATCCCACACACACACACACACACACACACACACACACACACATACACACATACACACATACACAATAACGCATATACTTCAACATGCACACTTACATAAACACATAAAAAATACCTCAGAGGCTCATGCTCACCTTTGGTGTCCCCCACCTCAGGATTATTCTCTCTCTCTCTCTCTCTCTCTCTCTCTCTCTCTCTCTCTCTCTCTCTCTCTCACTCTCTCTCTCTCTCTCTCTCTTTCTGTGTGTGTCCCTTCATCCATCCATCCATCCGTGCTCCTCCCTTCCCCCAACATGTTACCTGAGCCAAACATGGCCAATTCTTTTGGATGTGCTGCTTCCCACGGTGAACTGTGTGGGTGGGTGGGTGGGTGGGTTTTGCAGGGCTGCTCCATGACCAGACACTGAGGACTGATGGACCATGAGGGCCCTCTGATGATGCTGGGGAACTGACCAGCTTTGGCTCTATTGATAAAAAAAGCCTTGTTAAAATTGTTAAAACTGTTTTAAAACTTGTTAAAACTGTTGTTAAAACATAAAACTGTGGAATTAAAGCCTTACTAGCTACATCTACTCATGATAAACTCAAAAACTATTGAGATTTAAATAATAAGGTACACTTAATAGCCTGATGAGGTAAAGATCAAATTAAAACTTAATTACAATTCTTTAATAACTAAATTACAAGGATTAAAGTGATATCAATGAGCTTCTACCAAATTGTACTATAAAACATATACACTCTTAACTGAACACCACAAAGCACATTCTATGCTGGGAAACACACCAACTAATTCACCAGCAATCACACAGCACAACCCAAACTGAGACACTTTTGTATTAACACCAGTATGGTGACCCACTAATTGGGTGCAGCACTTCCCCAGAGTTCCTAAATGAAGTTGAAGGAAAGTTGAATTTGGTATTATATCCCCCTCCCTCCCAGGCTGCAGGTTAGAAGATAGGCCAGGCTAAAGATAAGCAGAACAATGGGTCAGGCAGGGCAGCAGGTATGGTGTAATCCACTATCTCTGACTCATCTCCCTCCTGCCTGGGGGTTTTGCACAGAGGAGGTTGTTAAACCAACGTCAAATACTAAAACATCCTGCGTCAATGACTGATCTCTCTCTCACTACTCCTGAGCCAGTAGCTGAACAATTTTACACCCTTCACACCTCAGTGGGAGGACAGAGAGGGCGTGGGTTCATCACCTACTCAGAGAGCTGTTTGATGTTTGCATATGCATGAATTTGTGTTTGTGTGTGTGTGTAGTACTATGTACAACAGCACTATGTACCACAATTACACAGGTCTCACAGTCTCTTAAGATATTTTAAAAGCATTTTGTGCAAAAGACATCAAAAACTAAGCCCTTGTTAAAAAAAAAAAAATAAAAAAAAAAAAATAAAAATTAGTAAATTAGATAATTAGTTAATTTCAGATTGACACCCAGCACTTTCCGGTGGTGAGCAGGTTAAACAGGTTTAAAATTATACTGTATTTAAAATTTATTTTTAAATTAATTTGAATGATATGATTGCTTCATTCTAGTCATGGTTATGGTGGATCTAGAAAATGTCCCCACTAGGTGTGAGGAGATAATACACCCAGGATGGGACAACAGTTCATTTTAACTTAACACAAGCAATCCACTGAAAAGTTTGGGAGACAGGAAGAAACCGGAAAACACCAAAGAAAAACAAAACAGACATGGAGAATTAACCAAATATATCACCCAAGTAACTGAAGCTCAAGACTGAAGAAATCAGGAACTTCAGCAATCAATGGCACAGCAATGATATCCACTTTCATAACTTTTCTCGTATTAAATAATGTTTCGGTTTATAATAAAGTAAGAAGAACAGTGTTTAAATATGCCTTAATTTAAATCCTCCAAACCATCTTGAAGTATTTTCCTAAAATGAACAAACTAATTTCTGGCATAAATACACCTGTACATGTACTGTATAAAAATCTGTAGTTTTCATTTGAATCACATCATGCATCAATTTTTTAGTCAAACGTTATTGTTTATTTGTTGAAAGAATGTCTGGACAACTCAGTTCAATTCTGTGCACTTGTAAGAGGAAATTGATACTTTCACAAACTATTGCACTGAGAGGTTATTCAGGATGGGCCAAGTAGTGCAGAAAAGGCTGTTCTGGTGGATTTGTTCCTTTTTTGTTTGGATGTTGAATCAGTTTTCTATTTTGTCTAAACAGAAATGTAAAGTGTCAGCATGCACCTTAAAGTAAGACAGACAAACTGATGAGAGGCTGAAGAAGTGCAAACCAAACATTCAGAACAACCTCTCTCTGATAAACACACACACACACACACACACACACACACACACGCACACACACACACAGCCCATGAGGATTGGAAGCCCGGCTAAAGCAGGTTAATATCAGGTACACTTGACAACAATGGTTGCCCTATGAAAGGACCCAGCTGTAATAAGTTCTTTGTTGGTTCCTTCCAGCTCCACCACATCCCATCATTACTCATCCTGCTAACCAATTTGCTGGTTGGCATGGCAACAACCACGGGCCAAAGCCAAGAAGCAGGACTGGAATCTCAATAGCTGAAGGAGAGCAGAAAAGAGAAGGAGAGAAGTTTTAAAATGTCCTCTGTGACCCTTTGCTGTCCCACAATCCACAAATTGAAATGAATGTGAATGTGAGTTTGATTGCCAAGTGTCAAATATAATACACTTATTATTATTATTATTATTATTATTATTATTATTATTAGTATTTTTATATTATTAAAATCACATATAATAATAATAATAATAATAATAATAATAATAATAATAATAATAATAATAATAATAATAATAGTAATAATAGTAATAATAATAATTCTGTATGGATTTTCTATGCATCCCAAGTACTACTAAGTACACCCTACGTCTAGTTAAATTGTAGTTGTTAGAGTTAAGATCATTCAGTGATGGGAGTGTTTGCATCCCTGAAGGCTGTGTATAGGCATGCAGGATTATATTAGGCTCCAGTTTCCAATAATTGATGCTTAACTATATCAATTTACAACAGTTAGTTTTTTAATGTCTAGTTAGTCATATCACTGAAACATGTTCAACCACTAATGTGTGGATGAGTCAAGGTGGGGTGTGTGCAGGCATGCAGGATGCATCTCAGTGTGTGTAAGCAGCCGGCTGGATTGGGCCTGAGTGTGCAGGTCAGTGTGAGGCGGTCAGCAGCTGCCTACTGGCCGCAGTCCCACGCTTTCCAGGCTGGGGGAGGATTGACAGCTCGCTAATAAAATCAGAGCAGGCCCATTGTTCCAGGGCCAGAGCCACCGCTGCTGTTTACTCTCTCCCATATGCATTATTCAACGGCCCAGGAGCTCCCAGGGAAAAGGGGGGGTCATTCTGGGAGCCTCTTGCCCTTGTTTTGTTTTGCTAATTTTCAATTAAAATAAACCACGGGTGCTGGAGCAGCAGAGAAAGAGAGCACTATGGAGAGATAGCTTTCCCCCTACTATTTACTGTGTGACGTCTAAGGGGATTAGGGCTGATCACATAAATGACAATAAAACGCTACTTACGGAGTATTATGCCAGTGACATAGCTGTTATTTCACATACGGGGTTAGAGAGGGGACAATCAGACATGATGCTGCTTCAGTATACTTAAGCTTTTACACTCCGTGTGATGGTTAAATACCTGTCACACACTAATGAGGCTGTGACATGAATCCAAGCAACAGTTTGCATTCTTAGGATTATTAATATAGACCCACATCATAATTTTAGGTATTAAAGGTGTTGTTATGTCGTTCACAGTAGCAGCTATCTAGTCTGCTTAAGCTGCTCATCATCCCATAATTATTTCAGTCTAGTTAAGGGAAATCATCAGGAGGCGTGATATATTTTTAAAAAAAATCACATATATATATATATATATATATATATATATATATATATATATATATATATATATATATATACTTTTAAGTTCAGTTTAAACTTTGTAAACGCTCCAGCAGGCATTCAACAGGCAGTGAATTAATGACCCTACAGGCTATTAAATATCAGTAATCTGGGCAAGGCAGCGTTGATCAATAAGTGTACCGGTAGGTTTGTATTGTTCATTTTTTTCACACAGTTGGGGGCTCCACTGACCAGGCGGGGCCGAGCACAGATGCAGTGACAGTGGGGAGTGAGGGAAGTTAAAGATTCACCACACATCTGTTCGTCTGCCACCGGAGCGGACACTCAGGCTCCTACCCCTGCTGATGCCTGTCCACAGGCCTGTCTCTCTCCATGTTGGTCTGTCTGTCTTCCTGTTGTCTATCCCATACAGTAACTGCCCGTGTGCTGTCCACCTGTCTCGCTCTCCGAGTCCCACAACACAGCTGACTCACTGCTTCCTGCTAGTTTGCTTAACTGATTATATTATATACTATATTAATTGAGTTACATTACGTACCAATAAAACCTGTGTATTTACACTTAATAAACGTAAACCACAGTGTACCAGCATCTATAATTTCCTGCATGTGCAGTATACTTCTAGAAGGCTGTAACAAAAATGGATTCATTTTGCATTATTGCCTAAATTCTGATGTTTTTATTACAAATCATATTCTCCACAATCTAATGGGTCAAATTCAACTATTACAGTGGGCAAACTAAATTGAGATGAATTTCAGTTCAGTTCATTTCAGAGTAATATAAAGATCATGTTAATTAATTACAGTGCCAGATCAACATGTGCCTCAAATAAAACTCAAAGAACATCAGACACATTTTGTACAAAATAAGAAACAAATCATAAATTGAGAATGTGAGTGTTTAATATTCAGTATTTCATTATGGATGATGTATAATTTAAATGTATTTATTTTATCTTTGTTTTATAATTGTAGTGTGCAAATTTATTTCCATTATCTATACAGTCTCAGACCTTCTGTTTTAACCAGTAATGCTTTTCTTACTGATGATCTGTATAAAGATATATAATTACATATACCATAAGGATATATACCGTGTAAACCCATACTGTATAACAATGATCTAAAAGTTGCACCTTGAAATAAGTGAACAGTTCTTATGTTGATTGTATATAGATAACACAAAAAGAAATGTGATTTTACACAAAACTGTGAATATAACGTTACTGTCTAACTTACATGCTGCTACACAGATGTAAGATATCTTGTCTGGAGTTTACTGTGTAACCTGCATTTAGTTTGGATTATTAGATAAGATTGAGTTTGTGATTGGCAGAACAAAATGTCTCTCAATCTGCACAGTCAGATGTCTGCTAAGCACTATTATATGTGAGACAAATTAGATAAGAAATACTGAAAAAAAAAAAATCCAATTTTTTGGTTCACCATAGGAACTGTTAGTTCTATCTTTTTCTACTGATTTGCTAACCACCAAGCTAAAAGCAGCAGCGATTCTGAGGGAATTAAGTCATAAAGTCAGTCCATAGTCTTTTAGGGTTGTTTAAATCATCTTGAAACACAGAGATGATTCTAATGGATATCTTTGTTTGAAAAGAAACAACACAATAAAAGATTATCTCCATCAGGGTTACACTTTCGTCTCCATACTCCATAATCCTTCTCATCTCCTCATATAGGGAGATGTTATGAGAGAGAGAGAGGCAGAGATAGTGAGAGACAGAGAAAGAAAGAAGAAGACTGAAAGAAACTGTGGAGTGATCTGTGAAGTAAGCGAGAGTGGAGTTAGAGAAGAGAAAGGCCCTTTGGCCAGGCTGAATGGAGCTCAGGGTGCAGGTGAGCACTTGAGGAAGGCCTCGCACCTGCCCCCATTGTTCCTGACTAATGGCTTTATGGCAAGGAGGATCCGTCTGCCTCGTAAAGCCAGCAGGCCACTAGCACTAAAGTCTCACTGCTGTCGAGGCATTGTGCGAGGGTAGGAGAGTGTGTGTGCGCACAGGCAGCGGCTCGCTTAATGAAGCATCCGAACACATGGACACTGTACGTAGCCTCATATATCTACACAGAGAAAAACTCACATAACTATGAAAAATAAATAAAATAGAACAGAGCACAATCCCATCCCATACAACAGTCACAGAATAGGAGTGATGTTCTTGTACTTCATATAATAAAATATATAACTTCTAACAACACTTTTCACCCTGAAACTAACCCTACATGTGTGCTTGCTTGTGTTCTCTGACATACAAGTTCTCCTAATCCTAGCAATGTACAGCTTACATAGAAATAGTAATGAAAATAATAATAGACTCATTCCTACAGTTTACACTTACACAGACACACATATGCACAGAGAGAGAGAGAGAGAGAGAGAGAGAGAGAGAGAGTGTGTAAAAAACATTCTTCTCACCACTGTCAGTGTCTGTTTTCACACTGTTAATGACTGTGTACTGTTTACAGCACTGCTTCCTCGCTTCCCAGTATCACTTTATTACAGTTTCACTGGACACATAAACACAGCTCCAAACCGTTAGAAAACCAATGCTTAAAATCTACAATAACACTAAATGCTCTAAAACAAAAAAAAAAAAACACTTTTATGGTCTTAATATCTTAACACATGGGCTGATTATCAACCAAAGCAGATCAGTGCAGGACTCTGCAGGACTGTTATTATCAGGCACAAAGCCCTTTAACTCATCAGGTCAATGACAGTAAACACCCACATTAATGTTTAATTTATTCCGTTTTTCTCATACATACAGTATTACAGATAAGAACCAAATTATATGACAAAAAAAACGAAAGCTATGAGTAGCTTTTCTTGCCAAAGCCATCTTAGAAACCAATTACAGCACAAGTAATAGATCATTATTTCCCCGAATCAGCCCAGCTTATAGAGGTGGGGGTCAAAGATGGCCACCAAATGGAAAGAAGAGTTTTTTTTTCTTAAATAGAGAGGGGCACAATAAAGACATAATCATCTCGCCCTCAACTTTTTTCCTCTCCAACTTTCCGTTTTTAATTTGCTGCCTGTGAAGTGCTACCTAATTTACTTTTTTGCCACGTCCCTCCAAGGTGCCATTGTTGTGGCCGCCGAGCCTCCGCTCTTCCTCTCTTAGCTCAGCTCGGCGTGAAATTGGTTTAATGAAGCCGAAAGGTATGAAGCACTGTAGATTCCAGCGACACTGCTTCATTCCCTCCACCCCAAGTCAACTCCCCTTTAAGCTCACTCATATTACATCCTCATTTTATAAATCAGCAAATAAAAGATCGCTATCTCTCACATTATATCAGTGGATATTACGGCCCAGGGAATGAAAATGGCCCTCAACACTGTTTCTCCGCAAGTGTGTGTGTGTGTGTGTGTGTGTGTGTGGAGAGAGTCAAGCTCAGGGCTAATATGAGGGAACTTATGGGTGTGTTTGCTGGGTCAGTGGGTAAGACACAGTAAACTTATCAGTTGGCCTACAATACACACTGACCCTGAGAAATGGGTTCTCGGGTTACTCTTCCTCCTGGGTGGGGCTCTTATGGGATATCAAGGGATGTCCTGAGAGATTATTGTGTGTTAGTGAGGTGGGAGACACAGAGAAAACCTGTAAGTGAGAAGGAGACTGAGAAGTGTGTGTGGAGGTCTGCTACATTATAGGACGCCTCCACTGGTATATCGTTTACGGCTCTTCATCCTGTTTTTGGACAATTGCGTGAAAACGCATACTGTAACGGAATATTCAGATCCTCGCTGGTGGCTGCGAGTCCAAGCAACCAAGGGTGGGGGCGGGGTGTGTTCAAAAGTAGGCTAGCTAACTGTTGGGATAGAAATCTGTGTGTGTGTGTGTGTGTGTGTGTGTGTGTGTGTGTGTGTGTGTGTGTGTGTGTGTGTGTTGGGGATTACAATGAGAGCCTGTGTGAGATGAGCGGATGTTAGACAAGTGACGGAGGACAAGTAACTGCCTCTGTGGGTACACTGGAGTGACATGAACATTACAGTCAATTACTGTCAAAAAACTATTGCTTTCTTAGCAATATACATTTCGGTTGTATACATTTCAACTGTAGCTCCATGCACAAAATGCTTTTGACATGTGCAGCGTAACACACTAACAGCATTTGTCCCGCAAAACAAAATGCTAACGTCTAAACTGCGAGTGATCATCCTATTATCGGCTGTGAGCTTGCTGTGTAACAGTTGGTCATCTTTTAAAAGCTGAAAATGGCTGAGCTGAGACTCATTTGTTGTGCATACAAATGGGGGCAGTTAGTTGCAGGACATCACACACACACAGACACATACACACACATGCACAGTTACAGACAAAAGTGGCGCTTATCACAATGTTAAACTAGCATGTTTAGCCTCCGACCGATCTGCACTGGAGACTGGTCGGGACGATTAGGAGCGTAGCACTGTGGGAGTGCTATCTCTTACACATAATTACTCAATTATCAGGAAACACTGGCACAGGTTTGACAAAGCAAACGAAAGCTGAGAGACAGCATGTGAAAAGAGAGAAAAAAAATTGCCTACAATTTCAGACCAAACAAAAGCTAGGTACATCTGACAAGGGAAAATCTGTCCCTGTTATTTTCTTTTTACTTTATGTCCAAAATGTACTTAGAATTGCTGCCTAACTAACAAGAAGACTAACAAGAAGACTAACAAGAAATTGCTTATCCTGTTAAAAGTATTCTAGTACTACACCATATAATACAACAATCATGCATTACTCTTCTATAATAAATGTTATCAAATAAAACTTTAATTCTCGTGTTCTTGTGCAGAATCCGTGCCTCGTCATGTGGATGAATAGGGCTGAGCTTTTTCGAGTCTTTCCAGCTGCAGTATCACAACACTCCACCAGTAGGAGCTACCGAACAGTGTTGAGATTTAAATGTTAGTTATTTACTACCTTTAAAATGAGTCCCAGCACTACAATGTGCACTTAAGACACAATAACATGAAGAATTTTCAAGTTCAATAACACAACAAAGGAAAATCTTTAGAAATCACAGATCAGAACTGAGAAGGATCACAGTGCCTGTCAGGCTGGAGTGTGCGTTTGTGGTCCGAGGTTGTGAGGCAGGTCAAACACAAAGGTCATGCTGAGGAGGCAGATCTGGTGGCCTGGGTTAAGAACCAACAGGAAAAGCAAACTTTGACAAACTTTAACACCAAAGACAAACAGGGTAATATCAAATAAACAGTGGCGAGACTGCACAAGTGTGAGTCCTCTCGCCTTCTCCTTTGTCCTGTTTGTAAAGCTTTAAGTTGGATAGTAGTCACAGGAGCAGTAGCAGGAGGGGAGCATTATATCACATCGCTGAAAGTGTGTTGCGCTCAGCTGATCTTAAATCTTCTGGTATATTCTCACCACAAATTGAAATATACCATCTATCTCCAGACCATTTAAGACATCATTTTCTTTTTACTTTCATTAAGGAAAATTTGTTTGCAACAATATTTATATATTTATATATCCTTATTGTGTCATTTAAAGTGTGATGTAATAATAACAATAACAATAATAATAATAATAATAATAATAATAATAATAATAATAATAATAATAATTAATGTTGTTATTCTTTTTATTATTATTAACTGTATGTACTTATGTACTTTTGTCCTTCAAAGGAACATTTCCATCAAAGGTCACTGTTTTAATTTTATTTTATTATTATTTTTTAATTCTGCTTTTCTTTCTATCATGATGCTTTGGCAAAACTGTATGATAACAATCATGCCAATAAGCTACTTTGAAATTTAAAATTTTAATTGTATTATTATTATTATTATTATTATTATTATTATTATTGTGTTTTGATATTCAACTGATAAGCCAAAGCACTCATACAACAAAGCTATATTTTTCTCTCTCTCTCTCTCTCTCTCTCTCTCTCTCTCTCTCTCAGTCTCTTGCTTTCTGTGCTTAATCCCAAATTGAACGCTGCTTAACACACTATTGTGCTGACATACTTATCCCCTGCTCCTGAACCTGGCACACATACACCTGGCAGTGAACACACACCTGGCCTGACACAGCCTCCCACCAAGGAACCCTGTAGTGTTTCACGTTCAGTTCCTTGAGCCTGAACTAATGCATATGCACAGACACACACACACACACACACACACACACACACACACACACACACACACACACACACACACACACACACACACACACACACACACACACACACACACACACCACAGGCAGTGCAAATCCCCCTGAGACAGCCTGCCGTGAGCTAATGAGGAATTAGAGAGGACTAGGACAGCTTTACTGAGCTTACCTCATGGGAGTGACTCACAGGAAGACCCAAAGGCCAATAACACGCAAACATGCATACACACATTCACACACACATACACACACGCACACATACTTTTATATAGTAACCAAAGGCCTACAAGTTATATCTTAAACCACATAATGCACAAAAACATACACAATCAGGTCGCTTAGATCTATAGGTTAATTTAGACGTGTAAAACCTTTGTGCCCACTCGCTTCATTTCTTTCTCACACTCTCTCTATCATTCTTTCCTCTTCACTTTTTTACTCTATCTGTGAGAGAACACCCTCAACAGGTATGTAACACGCACTTACCACCCCAGCTTTCTGCACGCACTACTCATTACATTCTATGTCATTAAATATGGGGGCGGCCAAAAAAAAAAAAGATGTAAATCGAGTGCCGAGCATGAAGATTTATAGCCGATGTAACTGTCGTAATCTTTTCCACAGTGTGCTAGCCAGGGTGCTGGAGAGAGAGAGAGAGAGAGAGAGAGAGAGAGAGAGAGAGAGAGAGAGAGAGAGAGAGAGAGAGAGAGAGAGAGAGAGAGAGAGAGAGAGAGAGGCGTATACATTCAGTGTTTGCATGTGTGTGTCTGTGAGAAAGTCACTGAAGTGGAGAAGTATTCTCTAGTCCACAAGTCACGTAACAAAACAATGAATATGTTTGTGAGTTACAGTTATGTTACAGAACTGCATTTGTGTCCACTCTAATATATTAAGGTAACACAAGTTTGTATAACTGAGGGCATAATTTTATTGTACCATCCATGCAAAGGCTGGATGCATGAATGAGTACATAAACTGTGTGTGTGTGTGTGTGTGTGTGTGTGATCTTAAGCCATGACTGCAGGCTGAGGTGGAGGAGTCCGCATGGTAGCAGGTCTGGCACGTCTGTCAGGCCTCAACCTGTAGGTACGTGGAAACAACCTACACCCAGGAAGGAAAGGAGTGAAAGAGAGAGAGAGAGAGAGAGAGAGAGAGAGAGAGAGAGAGAGAGAGAGAGAGACTGATGTAGTGAGGATGAATAAGAGATGAATAATAGTTAAATTCCTAGATAGCAATAAATAAGGGGTCCATAGCAAAGCATGAAAAGGTTAGATATTACAGTGCAACGCCACTAAAGACTACCCACATCAAAGCTCCTCTCTTTTGTTTGCACTGAAACTCCCATGTTGCATCCCTAACTGGTCTTCTTTCAAGCTGAAAAAGATACATCAGCTTCAAACCACACCAAGCACACAATCTGCATTCTGTTTTTCTCTATTGAAATTCATAGCAAACAAAAAGAATAATCCACCTACGTTCCTAGGCCTTTCTTTCATTATAGACAGTCCGGTAAATTTCTCCTCCTATTTCCTGCGGTGAGGCAGGGCTCAGAGAGACTGCGGATTAGAAGAGAAAACATACAAGAGAAAGAACGGGAGAGCAGGTGAAAAGCGAGAAAATGTTGTTGTGGCAGCTCCAGGTTTGCTCAGCTGGATGGCATTCAGGCCCCACCCAGACACCAGAGTCTTCATGTTTGTTTCCCTTTCTGTCGCACTCTTTCTCTGTGATTCTCTCTCTCTCTCTCTCTCTCTCTCTGTCTCTCTCTCTCCCTAGAAAGTAACAGGAAAACATGCAGAAAAGGAAGGAGAGTAAAGAAAGATAACATGACAGTGTAGGGCCTGAAGCTTGCCTTCAGGCGGTGAGAGAAGGAGCTTGAATGGAAGCTTTGGTAAATAGTTGAAAGAACAAGAAAGAGAATTAGTGTGATAGGTAGCGAGAGAGGAAGTAAAGGAGCAAAGGAAAGGAGGAAAGGAGGATGAAGGAAAAGTTTGGAGAGGCAGGAGGCTACAGGTTGTACTTTAGAGGCCAAAAGTTCAGCAGGGAGGAAGCGCAGGTAAACAGGCAACCTGAGACAGCAAATGCCTGCTCTTCACATGGCCCAACCTTTGTCTCTGCAGCCTGGAGCTGGCCTCAGGTTTCTGCCCCCTCTAACACACACAGTCATGCACGCACAACCCAAACTTCATTATCCCCACAGTGGAGACACATACTCATGCACAGATGCATTTAGATGTTATTATGTACGCTCAACTGTGTTGTACATGAACACATCAAAACATACAAAAGATATGCCATCAAACAAAGACAGTAATTATCATACAAACATATGCAAATCCTTTATTATTTTTTCTTTTCATGTTTTGTGACTTTGAAATGTTCACATATTCACCTCAGGCAATAAATCATGTCTCAACATAATTATAACAATCAGTTTTGACAAGACTAGCATGAGTCCAGACGGAGAGCTGAATTAGGGCAAACAGGCTTCTGGATCACAGAAGTTACACATCTGGTTAGTTGTATGAGCTTCTGTGTGCTGAAATACTTCAACTTGCAGAATCAATGTATTAATGACTTCATTTATTAAACCTCCTATTAGTCTCTAAAAGGTACAAATACACACAAAAACATTTGGCACAAATAGTAACATACTATCTCCCTATTTTTCTATCTTTTTTATTAAAAATGGTATTTAATGTCAAATACATGTGCCATCACAACAATCTTTTAGTTTGGCTTAATTTGATTTTATTGAGTGCCAGCTAATATGATTAGAAACAAAATTAACCATTCAGAATTCGTTTTGTTTTGACCTGTCTCACTCTAAGCTTGGGGAAAATAAGGAGGCATATGATGAAATACTGGAGGGTTACTGCATGAGGAGAAAAAGACCTCAGTATCTGATTCCATAAAATAAAACATTTTGTCTCTGTTATTATTAATTAATTTAATTGTAAATGTCATACAACTGTCGATACAAAGGTATTTTATTAATGACAGTAGATTGTGCCTTAAATGTGTCAAATCCAATTGACTACTGTCTCGCATACAACACATACAACATCTCGCATACAACATACATACATATTAATCATATGTAATCGCACAATTAGCCACAATTAAGAAGCAGAGTAAAGAATGTGAATGTGGAATTCACATGAGGAATGTGACTTTAAAGGGTAGATCTGATGCTGGGGTTTGGCTGGTTTCTGATTTCTATCTTCACATCACCAACACACAGAGCATATTTCCTCAGCGTGCTGCTCATCGGAAATGTCAAGACTAGTGTAAGCTGTCAGCAATGAGTCAAACTCAGAGTACCCAGCATGCAAGGCCACACAGATACTGCCTTCTGCATGCGAATGCTCGCAGCACCACAATCTGTGTGCCATAGAGAAAACAATGCTGGGTAATGGCTCCATAAACAGGAGTCCAGTTAGGCCAATCAGCAGAGGAATCATCTGGAGAGCAGGGGGCTTCAGACACACTGATTGCGAGGTGATTTACCTCACGGGATAATGACTCAGCAGGCCACAGTCTGACATTAGAGCATAGAGCTTCTGAGGGGCAAAAAGGAAAAAAAAAATTCAAGACTATTAGCAGCTTACACACTGGTGCAGATCATTCACCTAGTCCTAGTTGCCTCTCTCTAGGTTTTCAATATCTGCTCTCAAAGTGTAGCCCCAGGTGAACGGGACAGATTTATTTATATTCCCTATTTTGTTTCCCATGACAAAAGGTGAAGGGAAAGTGACCTAGCAGGCTGCTTCCTATGGAATGAAGAACAAACAGTGGGCAGGCACACTTGCTGCGTGCTGCAAGCCCATAGAATAGATAGGAAAGGTAAGTTTTTTCAAATGGTAAACATGTGAGGGTCAGTATGTATGTGCATGCATGTAGGTGGGCGGGGGTCTACATCGATGCATGAATGCAGAAGTTCTTTGATGTCTTGAGTTCAGCCTGGGTCTCTGAGGGCAAAGGAAGGGCAGAACAAGGAGGAAGGAACTCCATCCAAGTCATCTGATGGCTTTGTGGGATGGTAATGTAGCAGTAAAAGAAAAGGTCTCAATGACTGCAGGCTATTTGGACGTAAAACTCAGCACCCCATCAGTGGTGGTTTCCTGGTCCAGTGGAAAGAGGCAAATGAAAACTTTTCTGTGGCAAAATAAACTTTTCATTCAAAGGTAATTCTTGTCAGTGTAAACCCTGTAGTTTTGGTTTTGAAAATAAAATGTGTGAAACAGATAAAATTTCAATATGATCTGCTCAGAACTGTGTAATGTTTTAGTTATTTACATTTTGCTGTAACCAGAGTCTTTGCTGTTTAGTGCATGATAAGCGTATACACTATGTACACAATTATTAGGCAAGTGAGTATTTAGACTACATCATCATTTTTATGCATATTTTCCAACTTCATGCTGTATAAATTAGAATGCTTATTGGATTTAAGCATACCAGATGATGTGTATTTCAGTAACGGACACAGAGATCTACTCCACTCAGATGCCAGCAAGGTGGAGGTGGGGTACTGGTATAGGCTGGTATTATTAAAGATGAGCTAGTTGGACCTTTTCGGGTTGAAAATCGACTCAAAATCAACTCCCAAACCTACTACCAGTTTATTAAATGACACTTTCTTCAAGCAGTAGTGCAGAAAAAAGTCTGCATCTTTCAATAAGACCATGACTTTTAAGCAGGACAATGCTCCATCACATGCATCGAAGTACAACACTACATGGCTAGCCAGCAAAGGCCTTGAAGATGAAATAATAATGACATGCCCTCTTCCTCACCTGACCTAAACCCTACTGAGAGCTTGTGGGCCTTTCTTAAACAAGAGATTTACGGTGAAGGAAAACAGTAAACCACTCTGAACTGTCTGGGAGGCTGTGGTTGCTGTTGCACAAAAGGTTGATCGTCAACAGATCAAGAAACTGACAGATACCATGAATGGAAGGCTTATAACCTTTATTGAAAAGAAGAGTGGCTATATTGGTCACTGATTTTTTTACTTTTCTTTTTTTTCTGTATGTTTATTATTCTCACACTTGAAAATAAACAAGTGAGTTGGGTTTTTTTTGTTTGTTTTTTACTTAGTTGCAAAAACCTCAGTTTTACTTTCTTAAATATTCAGGTTTGTGGTTTATTAAAATTTTGGATTAACCGAGAGCAATTGTTGTAACCTGTAAGTGGTTAATAATAAAATGAATCTTTACTGACATTTCCTATTGCTAACTTATAGAAAGTATTTTAAGGCAAAATTTACTCAATATTTTCAGTGTGAGGTATGGCACCAATATCCCAAGAGAAAGGCTTCGTAGGAGGATGGTACTCAGAGAGGGTTTTTGAGAGTGGGAAAGGGGTTTATGGGTGAGGTTTTGGAGGGATGATTAGGTCTATTTAACCCCCAGGAACAGGGTGCCCCCCTTCATCCCTATGTAATGCCAGTAGCCCCCCAATTCCATACCACTCCTCCCCTCCTCCAAGCTTTGTGAGTCCCACACTGAGCTCCTCCCTCTTCTGTCACCCAGCCATTCCGCTTTGCTTAGCACACACAATGGGTGCTCCATGCTAGGCCTCCTGACGCTGCATTCTGGCTGCGCACTAGGGAGCAAGCTAGTGAAGAGGGCCTACTGACCTACAGGGGGTTGGTAGAAGCATACATCATATGACTAAATGCCATCCTGGGAGCACTCTGGCACTAGACCAAAACCCTCCACACACATATGGACCACACAAAGCAAGTGCCATCTGACTAAGAACATGGCACTTGGCAACTCAGAGACTTTATAGCGTCTCGTTCAGAAAAATAAAGTAGAAATTTTAAAGTTACTTCTTTGCGTAAAATTTCCAACAGACCAAAATATTGACTAAGTGGATAATGTAAACAGCATGAATGGGTGAATTTGAAAGAAATAATCTAGTGGTGAATCTCTTTGGTGGAATCATACAACATGCATACAAAGTATACGTATATTTACTTTCTTTCTTTTAAGGCAAAATTTATAAACACCGACTGCAATTTGCTGAACTTTCAACAAAACTTTTGTCACTTTAATGGACCCTCACCTAAATTTTAAATGCAAATCTTTAAATCTTTCTGTGGTGTACACAAAGCACATGATGGGCTGCCTATAGGCAATTCCGCACTAACCTATCCCAAACATCTGTGCCAGAGGTGCAAACAGATGCCACGCACATGCTATGTCATGCTAAGTTAATCCCACGAGTGTTTGTACATGTACAAGAGGGAGAGTGTGTGTGGTGTGTGTGTGGGAGAGATTAGAGGAGAGTCTGTAGTCAGACTTCCAAAGTGCTTGCTTGTTCGCCTATATTTCACACCACAGTGACATCTTTAAGACCAGACAGGCACGACTGCTTCTCCCTCTCTTTGACATTCGGAGGGAAACCAAGTGAGCTGGGGAAGGGACAGGAGGGGGGCTGAATTATATGCAAATGACCCCCCTGCAAAGGGCAACCGAATTTTATGGGGTTAGAATTTAGTTCATCTAACCTGAATAATCAAATGTGGGAACCAAAAAGAAAAAAGTCCCTTCCCTGCTTATTCCACTACATCTCAAATGCTGTAATCCCCTCCCCAAATCAACAATATCATCTCTGCTCCCATTAACTCACCCTGAGCTCGAGAGAGCAACAGGATGAATAGAGGATCAGTGGAAATTGCTAACAGAGCAAGAAGAGGAGGATGAGGATGAAGCATCCTGAGGAAGGCAGAGAAAGACTTCATACCTGATCAGGCAGAGCGATCGGCTCCTGATTACGACACCGTTTTCCCAGCAGGCCTACTGCCTCATCCAGAGCTGCTGAATATGGAACAGACAGCCGACCAATCCTGAAGTCACTTTCTCTCACCTAATGACAGAATTAAGGCTATTTAGAGCCATTTTCTCATAGTTTATGGGCTTTTCAGAACACGCTTTGCCATGTGAAAACTCTGTTCTATATTATAGTGTGGGAGGTCTGGCATGCGATGGTGCAAAAAAGCATTGTGTGACAGAACACTGCATTACACTGAGTTAGTGAGATGCATTCTGACAGGCTCTGAAAGCATTCCAGGATCAATAGTGACCCGTACAGTGATAATTTGCAAAGGATTCATATCTTTAACTGACTCATGCCATTTTAGGCAAAGTAAGATTATCAATTATGTCTACATTTTGCGTAATGGAAAATAACTTATATTACAATACAAGCAGTAGACCTGACAAATACAGAAAACTGCCTTCTTTGTAAAGCTCGTATCTTCTAATAATTATTTGGCTTTTTGGGTTTTGATTCACATTAAATGTATCAGAGGGGCAAATACAAATGCTTATGACTGTTAGGAAGTCTAATAGAAGAAGAAGGTGGAAAAAGTCCAAAACTCTGTCTGAAATGATAACAGAAATACAGTAGAAGGAATATTCTGATATCAGTCTATATTTTCCTAAATGTATCATTTACTCAAAAAAGAACAGTCTCAAATGTGTTTTTGGACAACAATTCTGTATCTTAATGGGATGCGATAGAGTAGTATTTGAGTTGTATTCTGTCATGGTCTAGTGCTTGCCAACACTCAAGTCTGTTTCTTCTTACCCAAACACCTGCACATGTGAAAAAATTTAAACGGAGGAGAAAAGAAAGTGCAAAATGATTTCGCTCTCTCTGGTCAGTGATTGCACAGGAGAAAGTGAACAGGTCTCTAGCTAAACACACTCACACATACAGGGCACATGGCTGGGGGTGTTGGTGTAGGTGGGCTAAGCTGCTGGAGTTTATTATCTAGAATCAGTGGAGGAGTAATAATGATGAAAGGCTAAGACACCACCACACTGAGCTACTGATGCAGCTGTGCTCAGTGAGGTCTAGTCTAGACTTTTTTTTTTTTTTTTTTTTTTTTTTTATCAAATATCCTCACATACACAGAATCACACATATTAGACCTCCCAAGGCTTCCCAAATTAGAGAAGCCAAAATAAATGTTAAGATGGGCTAGTCACTATGTGTCATACAAATTCTTTAGTTGCCTTAAATCTCAAACTTTGACCTTTGCATCAGTGTGTGAAGTTGCTGTCACTGTGTTTCCCTCCATAAGCAGGAGAATGCACCCAACCAAAGCCCTCTTTTACATCTCAACAGGCTTAAGCTGAAATACTAATGACTACCTGTCAAGAATCGCCTAAGTAGACGAGCAAAATGAAGGCCGCTGATCATGTGGGCGTCTATGAGAAATGGCAGTATAAATATTTTGATTAGACAACACATGGGTTTGTTTTGGAATTTACAGAGTGAAACTTTGGTAAATAAAAAATATTGTTTTTATTTTGATCGCCAAATTGTTTGATCACCTTCAAAAAATGTCTCCTAAATTTATCTTAAACACAGGATGCTAATTTAAGCAGCACAACAATGCATTTCATAGTTAATTATAAGAAAGCCTATGGGTGTCATAATAACAATCGCATGTGACACATAAACACAAGGTACAGTGACCTGAATGGGGAATAAAAATGCTGGCCAAACAGTGTGTTTGGATGAGAACCTCTTAAACTTTACCCACCATTTAGAGGTTGCATGATTAGGGATGGTTTTCTAATATTTTCACGTCAACCAGCTCACATACGCACACCTGTTCTGTTAACACACCTTTAGGGACAGGAATAACAAGATGCTCAAGATGAAATGTCTCACTAGACAGGATGGCACCATCCGGCTACATGGGAATATCGCTGTTCTAGCTTCATGTTTTCGGTATCGCATAATTGTATACATACCGTCATTAATAAACCAGTCACAAGTCAAGTTGAGAAAGAATAAATAAATAGAAAAACCAGGAAAAGTGCATAGAACCTATGAAGCTCGCTTGCATTTACATTACAACTTAAAAGAAATGCTTTTTTATGACTCATTCAGGCCCTAAATCACTTCTTTCCCACTTTTTTCTCCCATCGCCTCGGCTATTAAATCACCATCTTGACCCGCTGACCCAGGGCCCAGGCTGTAAAAAAGCCCCCTGCAGGTCACAGGGCTGATTGGAGCATTTGAATATGAAATGGCCTCGGCAGGGCATGGAAACAGCCTGGCAAGGCGAGAGCCATGCTGACCCCCAAGCGAGGGGCCCACCGATCAGCAGCTCCAAGGAGAGGGTTCTCTCTCTCTTTCTCTCTCTCTCTGTCTCTCTCTCTCTCTCTCTCTCTCTCTCTCTTTCTCTTTCTGTGCCTTCTCTCTCCCTTTCCCTCACTTACTCTGTGTGGATTTACTTAGCCTTGAGGAGGGGAGGAAGAATGAGAGGGAATGAAGGGAACGAGTGAGGGAAAGGAGAAGGAGAAGAGGAGAATTTGAATAAGAGAAGAGGCGATTCCCGTTAGCATAACAAAGGAGGCAGCCATCGTCTCTGATTGGTGTCACAGTGCAGCTCTATAGCTGACCAGGCCCCCTGGGTGGGTTGATGTGTGGAGCTCAGGCATGTTTATGCATCCAAGGTGTGATATTTGCCAGGGGTGGAGGGACAGGGAGCTTGCACCAAGTTCTCTAAAGTTTTGGGGGCGATTTTTTGGGGTGAAACGCGCATATTTCTATAGAACAAAGATAACAAAGATTTGTAAATGCAGCCTCTTGCGCTCAAAATCCAACAGAGAAGTCATTTTCCTTTGAACCAAGCCATGATGATTAAAAGAGAATAACTGTCACCTATACTAAATGTAAATAATATTCTTAACAACCTGTTAAAGTTGTACGATATGGGTGCTAATTTCAAAATAGAGGTCAATTTTCCTTACTTGCACTATTAATTTTATCACAGCACTTTTTTTGCACTCAGAAAGAAATTCTATTGTTACACATTCCTAACTATTCATATTTTACCACTAAAGGCAACGTCTTATCTACACAATCTATGTACAAATGTAAGTGCATCATATTTTACAAAACTTTTAAAACTTTACTCTAATATTTCTAATATATAATAGACAGATTTAAATTAATTTTATATTTATTTTACACGTAGTTTTACGGTAAGAGATAAGATTGGTATCTAATTAGATGTCTAATTGTACTGGGTGTATTCTAATATACAATGCCTTCAGTTCAACTAATTTATACTTGTCTTTTTTACAATTTACTTAGAAGTTAATGAAAATGTCATACAATAACAAGATCTGATATACAGCATATGGAACATATCTAGCTGTCACTTCTTATTGTTATCATTTAAGCAGCCATGTGACAAACAAGGATCCTGTACTACAGGACCTAAAATACTTTAAATGGCACTTTATGGCACCGTTTTGACAAGCAGCGCCTTAAGGTAAAACCTGCGTCACTACACATGACACTTGATGAGATGAAAGGCAGACGAGTAGGATAGATAGAACCTCAAAGTACTCGAGTTATGTCTCGCCTTGGTCTTTATGTCGCATCGTTCCACCTACACTGAAGGTTTCACACTACCTTTAATTTCCCAAGAAGAGATGACGGAGAACTGGGGTGGAGTGAAATAACATGTCATTTGAATAAATTCTACAAATTCTAACATGGTCCTGATTTCATACAAATAAATATAAATATATATATATATATATATATATATATATATATATATATATATATATATATATATATATATATATATATATAAATAAAAAAATACACACACACACACACACATATATATATATACATATATTATATATGTGTGTGTGTGTGTGTGTGTGTGTGTGTGTGTGTGTGTGTATTTTTTAATTTAAAGAAAAAAAAAAGCTAAGGCTGCTAAAGTTATATTTTTAATGTGTCTCACAAACTGGTAAGGTAGGAGAAACCACATCATCTGTAATTGTTGATTACAACAAGGCCATTATTTATCTAAGGGCTTATTTTTAATCTTCAGATTATTTCACAATGAGACTGTTGTATTGATATCCTGCAGCTTTACATATAGAATTTAGTTCTATAACCTCATTTAGCCACAGCCTTTATCAGTCAAGAGGGTTTAATATTTCTAATTACATGTCAAGAAGCAGGCCCTGCTAGACTACAGAACTTAGCACTACAGCTCATTACTGCTCCACCACGGACCACAAAAGCTGAATTCAAACATGCTTATTTTCTTATTTACATATTATAATAGAAAAAAATACGAGATTCTGATCAGGTTATTCGCCCATAATTCATCACTCCCGTATTTCACAAAGACTAGTGAAAATTGAATAGTGAAATGAGTAGCTATAGACTCATCTGATGACCTCTAATCCTCCATCATACACAATATGAACCGTGCTAACCCCCCAGAGACATTAATCAATTCACAACACAAGGAATCAACAAATAAAAGCTAAATGTTCCCAAGAGGAAAACCTCATTACTTATGAAGATTTATCACAAATGTTTCATTTGTCATACAAATGTTCTTTAAAAACAGTTTGTAAATAATTCATATATACAAAGTGACCTTTTCTTCTGTGATCTAGCCTTTGGTTTGAATTTGGAAGAAAACAAGGCTTGCTGCTCAGCTCTAGCACACTCATGCTGAATGACTCTAATGCACCTCTACATTCTGCTGACAATACAGATATAATAAGAATCTGTCACATGAAGTAAGACGTGAAATGTTCTTTGTCCATCTGTCAATCTCTGTTCCATCTCAATGTCTCTGGCCAACACTAATCAATATTTGTGGCCTAGTTGGGAGCCATAATCACACACCGACAAGCCCGTACCCTGCAGCTCCTTAACCTTTGTTCTGTCTGCATTGTTTCTTTACAGTACCAAATTTGTTCCACTGTCACTGGGCATATGTGTCTCACTTCAGCTACCAAAAAGAAAGTGGCTTTCTCCACTGTTTTGAGTTTGTGCTCCAAGATGAGCGAAACAAAAAAGAACATATAGACAGTAGTTAATGTATGGCTAAACATATGGTATGATTATGTTGTTGGGTTGTGTTTTGTATTCCAGCTACAGCTACACTTCCAACATATTGTGCTTCACTCAATTAAGTCTCTTACTCACCACACGGTTAATGACAATTGAGAATATCTCCAGAATAAACAAAGAGAATGACAGAATTCCTGAAACAACTTGACTTTCATCACAGCTTCATTCACTAATCCATAATATTATAAGAGATTTGTTTTGCTTACACAAAGAGCTCTAAAGCCTAAATGTACTATTAAATAAACAATTCCAAATTGAGTTCACAATGACAAAAACAAAACAGCCGATGACTGGAAAGTCATTAAATGTGTTTGTGCGCATTTGAGTGCGGCAATTAAAATCTCATTGAATTTTTTTTCCATTTACACAACAGTTTACTACGATTAAATTTAATAATCAGAATAGTACCAAGCCCTTGCTAATGATACCACAAAAGACAAATCTTCAAAGAACTTCCTAAATGCAGAGATACTGATCTGTTTGTAAACAAATGATCTGATCTGAAAAATCAACGACTAAAAGATTATGATCAGCACACACCTAGACCATGCTGCATGTTATGTAATAACATTACTAATACATCAATTACTTATTTAATTTTTTTTTTTTTTTTTTTTTATTATAAGCATCTGAGTTTTTTGGGTTTTTTTTACACCTGCTCTTGTCCTCTTCCTTGAAAAAGTTTTCTGATTTTAGGTCTGGGTTTATACGCTGATAAGCCATTAACTGAAATGTGATGGCTGCTAATATTAGCACAGTTTTTTGCACCTGTGCTCTTTTGCTGAACCTGATGAGGAGCAGCAGTTAAGCTTTATTCCGCCCACTCTGCATTCTTTGTGGTTGCTATATGATGGAGCTCGAACCACCGATATTGTTAACTGCAGACATCAGAGGAACAGGACAAGCAAGCTGGCACACATCCGCCCATGTCAAAGCTGAGATTAAATCCAACTGCCAGTAGAGGTTATGACCTGAAAAATCTCTGGAAAAAAAATTAAAGTTTACTACCTTTCGATGCTTTGTGAACTTTAAGTCTATTGCTAGAACAGGTGCAGTGTTTCAAGATCAATTAATTTGCTCTAAAATTTAGTTCACAGTTTAAGACCAATAATTTATAATAGAAACCGAGAGGCTTCATTTATAATTCTGGTTAAAGAAGGATAGACAAGTGACACAGGGATAATGACCATAGGCCTGAGGTGGAACCTGCACCTAAATAATGTGCAAAAGTATAGCCAGCTCTGCGAGGTGGGGATGAGTCAGTGAGGGTCAGCTCAAAGCCCTGACCCCATAAGGATTGGATGCCATTTTCCCACGGCGCGAGCTGATCTGAGAGGGTCTCATTAACAACATCTGCCCCAGTTCAGGGGGATTAACCCAGCCCTCAAGCTTTTGCAACCCCCTATTCTCCACTCTGGTAGGCTGTCAGTCCCGCAGCCAACAGCAGCCTCTGTCCAGTGGACAGGCCTGACAGCACTGCCTACAGCCAGCCTGCACCCCCCTCATGCCCCTGATCAATAGCAAATCCCTCATCTGCAGCTGCAAGCACTGTCCTTACTCCATTGGAATACTACAGAACCAGTTTTAATGGTTGTCTGTTTACACACATCCAGTGTTTTGACATCTACGCTCTAACCTAGTATATGCAAATTTAAATGAACGCATTACACATAATGATTTCAGGTGAGGCGTTCCTCGTCCAACCTGTAGGTCAGGCATAACCAAAATAAAAGTTTGTAATGAATATATTCCTTTAACCAAGACGGAAAACGAACGGCACAGGGAATGTTGTATATAAAAACAAATGCTGTATGAATTGTGCAGGACCACAGTGAGGAGTAATTAGGATGGTTTAGAGAGAAGGAGGTTAAACAAACAGCCCCAGTGAGGTCATATGCAGATGGAAGTGAGGATGTGCCTGCACTTGCTGAGTGGACACAGCCATGCTTCATGTAACTGTGGAGTGATAATGTGTGTGTGTGTGTGTGTGTGTGTGTGTGTGTGTGTGTGTGTGTGTGTGTGTGTGTGTGTAAAAGGGGCCTCTCTTGGCAGTTAGGATGGCTCCTACTTTTCACAGATTTATACATATCTAAAGGGGCCCACTGTCTATACCTCATGTGTTAACTACTGCGCTGCTTCTGCTACACACATAAAAGCCTCTTAAATGTTTATAATGAGTAATGGGAAAACGGATAAACAAAAAAATTATTAAGCTCTAATGTATTTATCTGTTGCAGAGATGGTGCTTCCTTCCCTAGCAGGCTTACTTTTGTCACAACAAATCAGAACTTGGAATGATTCAGTTCTTTCTGATTGATCTGATTGATGATCAATTCTGATTTTAAGTTACTGAGCCATAACGTTTTCAACATCAGTAAAATCAAAGCAGATACAACTTTTAAACTTTTAAGGTTTGTTCACTGCTACATATGTTATAGACTATGTTATAAAGTCTGATACATCTTTAGAATTCAAAGGTCTTAAAATATACATTTTTTTTCAAAATAACCCATGCACCAAAGTATACAACTAAAACAATGTTATGGGCTTAGTCCATCTCATCTAAATAAGTCTTTGAATCACTTATTGTCTGAGCACGAACCTGCTCAGTCTGCGCTAAGTCATGCAGCCAAAGCAGCTTAATTGCAAAAAAAAAAAAAAAAAATGATTTGGAGTGTGTGATTAGCTGACAGGCAGCCACCTTCGCACTAGAGTGATTTAAGACCAAACTAGGGAATGCAGGGAGGTCCTAATCTAATCTCCTGTCATCCATAGAGGTGCAGTGGGCTAATCCCAGGAGCACATTGAGGCTGCGGATCAGACCCCGGCAATGTGTGTGGGAAGGCCGTCAGCCTCGGCAGAGTTCTCTCAGCTGCCCAGGGAAAGTGCAGCAGGGGGTCTTGCTGTTAAGGTGTCAGGTGCAGCAGCAGCATTAGGCTACCGTAGCACAGTGGACAGATAGCTGTCACTCTCATTTGACAAAAGTCACAGCATTGAGGAAATGTGACCGATAACAGATGTGCCCTGAGAATGGACTAAACCTAACCCTGCAGCATGGACTAAAGTTAATTTAAATTGAGTTAATAAATTGATAAGGTTAAGTCTATGCATAAAGATCTATTTACACTGTGTTTAACACTAATAAAACACAATATGCATATACATTATTACGCATTATTATGCGTATATATATATATATATATATATATATATATATATATATATATATATATATATTTGTGTGTGTGTGTGTGTGTGTGTGTGTGTGTGCGTGTGTTTACACAGTATAGATATAATATAGATATACCCTCACAGTAAGAGATTGGATCTCAAGGCATACATCTTTTCTATAAAAACGTTTATCTATTATTATGTAGAATTTATTTGTCACTGAGGGCTAAAAAAGCAGTGCTAAACATATTTGCTTTACATTAAGTTTAATTTATATAAGATCTTTGCAACTTCACATGTAAAATATAAGCCGTAAAAGTGCCGAAATTCTGAAGCATTAAACATTTACAGTTTTTTATCTGTATGCTAACGAGCAAAATCTGGATTTATTCCTGTGTGTAGGAACTTTGTATAGTGCGATTTAACTAACTCCTCTACGGAAGGAGCTCATTTATTAACCCAGAAAAAGTCGAGAGACAATAAGAAATCATAAAAGTGCTGGAGCATTAACTTATTTTGAAATATGTTGTAGTGTATGAATATAGCAATGATGTTTTATTAGACAATGAAGAAACAACCTTTATCTAGTCAATTACACAAAAAAGAAAAGAAAAACAAGTGTCAACTCTTTTGGAAAATAGTTGTCTTTTTTTGGAGGGATAAATGTTTAATTGTAGATTGTTAAGTTTTATGTGAATGGCACTTGTTTGGT
>NC_083472.1:13097500-13197500 GCF_030014155.1 Tachysurus vachellii
CATAGAAATTGCAGCTTTTCTAAATTCTAGTCTTGTACGAATTGCAGTAGATGAAATACAGCCTAAAAATGTGCCTGTTCTTAACAACTGTATAACTGCTTTTTTTTTTATTGACAGTAACTTAACACGGAACAAATGTTTTCATGCTCCTTCAGTAATCATTAAATGGCAATTCATTTAATAATAGGATGAAAATTAAAGCAGAGCAGAGTTAATCAGGAGAGAAGACTGAACACAAATAGCATCAGGAACTAATAAGGGGAAAAGGGTACATTTAGGTTTAAGCCGGGATGATAGTATTCAGGTATTTGACAATAATATATGACATATACTAATATAAACGTTCACATTTTTTCGATTGTAATTTCTTTCATCTTTCTGCAGTCTAAAAACCTGCACATAAATCTGTTGGATTTTTGATCACTAAATTGTAATGTAGACTCAAATGTATGACTACAAATCTTGACCTACAGTGCCATCAACAGAATGTCTGCTTCTGGATGAAAAAAAAAACAGAAAGAAAACATAGAAATAGCTGTTTATTTATTACTATTATTAGTTTTATTACATATTTATTATATGTTAAGTTTATATCTTAAACAAGTTTGGGAAGAAAGAAATTAAATTAACAAATAAAAAAAAAATCCTGCAATTGTACCACCAAGATTTAAGCTAATATTAAGGTTGATTTTTTTTCTGGGTTGCCATAAGTGTAAACGTGATGTAAGTCTGTTTGTGATGTCTCTGTGGCGTGTCCTTGTCCTTTAGACACAGGGAATATCATATTCACCAGTCTTTTCACTTCCCTGGTCTCCTTTCTTTCACTGCAACACTCGCATTATCTCATGCTCTATTATTCTTCTCTCTAGTAATACAAGCTCTTTTTTTAACCCATGTCCAAAAGCACGTGTTTCTTTGGACCAATTGGGGTTTTTTTTTGTTTTTGTTTTTGCCAAGTCCCAGTAACAAGTAAAAGTAATCTTTACCATAGTAAAAAAAAGCACAGAATTATAATACAGAATTCTATAGACCATTGATGCTTGTGATTAACTTTAAAACCTAAATATTTTTATTTACAATTGTCAAAACGTGAAATGCATAAGAAAATGCGTAAAACGTTCAACATGTGCATTGTATTCATGGCCATTTTGATAGGAAATCGTTTTAAACAGGTTGAAGGAAAGATGTCAGGTGACAAATCAATAAGCTGTTTAAAAAGAGTGTAAATAGCACTCAGTCAGTTATCATGCAAATGCTGCCTTAACGCATCAGTTGTAATTGATTTAGAAAGAGGTTTCACAATCTCCCTAATAGGACATAATTATGTACATTAATGTTGATTTTAAATAACGCCGTCTGTGCAAATCCCTTTGGGGATCCATTCAGTTTGTCTATTAATACAAGCAGCCTGCTTGAACCGTACATGAATGAAGGGGCCACCTCTGGCATATGGTTTTCTCTGGTTCAGATCAGTTCTTTTAGAGAGATAGGAGTTACAAGTCTGGCTCTAATAGACTGTCCTGTTTCAGGAGAAATCTTTCACAAAGCACTGAAACATATACGATTAAATTTCAGAATGCATCTTAATCGCAGTTTAGATGTTGTTTCTTTATTCCTCTTCCTAGTTTCACATATACACTTTCTTAAATTTTTTTTTACATATACTTAAAAAATAGAAACAAACCTGTTATCTTCATCATTTATAGTCTAATCTCTCAGAACCAGCGCATCACTGGGGACGCCCTAAACCTTTAAAGGTTTTCTTTACCAGGAAATATCAATATATTTTACCATGAAAACCATTCCATGTAAGTACCTTTTAGGTAACGCTTTAAATGTACACTAGATAAATAAAAAAAAAAAAAAGAATTTAAAGTGAAAACTAATAAATAATTTAATTTCATGCTAAATTTCCATTTCTATAACTCTGTTTACTAGTCAAAGGATTACTTGTTTATTTATAACTTATATAAGTTAAATTTGTCCACTATCCAAATGATAGAACATTGTATTGGGATTGCTGTGCGGTCATATAAGAGTATAATTATATTAAATTGACAGTAAATGTATTGGCTAGCAAATCAAAATTTCTTCCCCATGTTCTATTACTGCCTTCTCCACCAAAATAGTCTTTAACTGCTTCTTGTGTAAAAATGTTAGCACAGGCATCGTACCATAAATGCCTGGAACCCTTTTGACAGCTCAGCAACACTGTGATCCCCAAAAGATCCAACTCACCCATTTTATGTGTGTACACATATCTTGAGAGCAGCTCTGCTTGCGGGGACAGGCATGACGCAGATATCAACCATCACTGGTGAAAAAGAAAGGAAGAAAGAATTTGCTTGAGAATAAATCTATGGGTACATAAAGGATACTATTCATCTTGTATCAGTATGAAGATATAAAACATATTAGAAATTGTGTTCCCAAAATATATGTCCACACATACAATCTGCACTTGGCTGCTTTACAACAAACAGTTAAAGGATCCACCACAGCGCCTGTCACAACACTCCCCGTCCGAACATGAAAAATTCAATTGGGAATATAAAAGGTGCCTGACCCTGACGACTTTTTTCCTTGGCAAACCAAGCATGTCTTTGTTCATTATTTCACAAAACTAGCAGAAGTCTGACAATGGCTAAGGGCGCAGTCTTTGCTGTAATCTTTCTAATCCACCAAATGAAGCATGAACAGGAGCTCTCTGCTGCACGTCCGAAGCTCTAAACGTGAACATCTTCAGCTTTATCACTAGCCCCCCACCCCACACACCACCCACATATTTAGATAGCACGTAACACAAAAAAGGTTAATCTCTCTCTCTCTCAGAGATGCATCTAACAAAAATACAAATAAAAGAAATCACACATGTTTACAAATGTACATGTTTTATAGGGAGTTATTAATGCATTAAAGTTATTAATTATGGATTGATCCTTTTCTAAGTTTTTATTTGAATTCCATGCCTGTGTATTGTATTGTTCATGTCCTACCATTTTATACCCTCTATGCACTTCTGTCTATAGAGCTCATGTATAGTCTGGCTAATTCTGGAGTAAAAGATTATACTCTAATTATACTGCAGTAAATATGATAAATTATAAATACTCCTTATTGGACACCTAGAACTCCTTTATGCTCATACTGAAGATTTAATACTGTTTGTCTTTATAGTACACAGCTGTAGAAGAATACTGATTTCTAATTGTACAATATGTGTCACACAGAAGATCGTGCATTCCCTTTTAAGACTGGTTGCTGGTTTCAAGGATTCTTCCTCATGACGTCTGAAGGAGTTTTTCGTTTGCTACATCTGGATTGCTCATTAGGGGTTTTCTTCTACATCTAGATTTCTATAAAGATGCTTTGTTAATACAAATCAAAGATGTTTGTATATATTCTTTATATAAATAGGATAGCAATGAAATGAACCTGACTTGGCATGCTGTCCCTGGACATAAAAAGACTAGAAGACACCTCTGAACAGCCACAAAACCATCAATCAAAGGCACCATAAGGCTAATGTGCTCATATTAACAGACATAGACTGAACCTCTCCTTTTTTGCTATTTAGTGGGAACATTTTTCTAAAATATCTTCAACTTACAGCAGAGAATTTTCAGCACAATATTAGTACCAGCACATTTGGTACATGGTGCGTTAAATGGAAATAGTTCCAAAACTACATTTATTCTTACAGACTGAAAGCTCATTTCAATTAAACCACTGAACAAATTAAGCAGAAAATTACTATAAATATGGTTTTCCTGAACCAGTGAATTGTCAGTATTACAACACGTGTTCAAATTAAGAGATGGCTTGCCCTGGTGACATCATCAGGCCACAGAAATGCAGACACATTTACTCTGTATCTCACTTTTGCTTCTGTCGTTAGCATGATTACTGTGAATCATATTCAAGGGTGTATAAAAGTTCTGCTTATTAGGTGTGTATTTAAGGTTTAACAGAATACATGAGAAGGTGCAAGTGTTGTCTTTGTCAGTCAGATTTTATAAGGCTGGATCAGAATTATAACAACATGGCTGTCTACAAGGCTAATTACAGACCTCATTATTTCCCATGTATCTTTAGAATCATTGGCATGTAGTACAGTTTCTCCAAAACAATGGAAACTTTCCCCTTTTTTTGTTTAGCAGAGAATGCTGAGTGGTCTGATTTTGCTTTTCACAAGGCTGGGCAAAGCAGTTAGCTTTTGTTTTAAACATAATTGAGATCCCACTAATCTGGGGAAGCTTTAAAAATGAAACAGCCGCTTTGTAAAAGTCTCATTAGTGAAAGATAATATTATGGAACAGTGCAATTAATTTGCTGGGCACATTCTTTAATTAATTAAATACTACAAATTGTGTAATGTGATTAATGATGCAAAGTTGTTATCAGTAAATTATATTAAAATTAATATCTAAAGATAATACCTTGTGCATTAATTGCAAAAAAAAAGGCATCCGCAGCAGCAAAAAGCCACCTGAACTAATTATGGAAGGCAATTTATTAAATCACGGAGAACAAAACAAACAAGTATAAATTGATATATTAATCATAGGCTCCTTTATGTCTAATCCAGGAGTGATTTGGGGTGAAAAAGACAAATCTGTGTTGCCTGCCAAGCACTTGATAATGGAGATACTGGTCATAAATTTAGCCTGTAAAAAAAGCCTCGTTAAAAGAGGCGTAATTTAATTAAGAGTTATCCATCGCCCTCCAAATGTATTAATTACCTTGGGTGTGATGAGATGAGTTTTGGGGATTACTGATGAATTCATTATGGTCAGTGTTGTGAGAGTGCTGCGGACGCTGGTGGGAACCTGGTGCTGCTGACAGGATAATGGATTGTGGGGCTGGAGAAGACGATGGTCACCTTGCCAGAGGTAATACATAGGAGGCTTAGAGAACTAGACCAGACCTTCAGGGGTGGCCATGGGGCCCTATAGTCAGTTCAACACCAAACTCAACATCAAGCAAAAAAACGACAACAAGGAAATGGCTCGAACTACGTTTTTTTACAAATGTGTGAACTATTTTGACTGCATACACTGATTACATAGTGTAAAGAATATGATTATTCTATATTATTACTTGCTTATTATTACTTGCTATGATACATTAATAATTTCGAGTATTGTGTAATCTCCTACTATGTCACTTTATGACTGAATAAATTGTTTACAGTTTACTATTTTTCTATTTGCTTACTTTAGCTACTATTCATACCACAATAAGAGGTTCCATTGTATATACTGTAAATGCTTAAAGCACTATTGATGCACAAAACTAGAAACGTGTAAATATTTCTGTAGTTCAGAGGTAAAGAGGCAATAAAAAGGCTCATAAAAATGTGCGAATGGTGTTGTTTGTTTGGGGTTCATGATTATAGCTTAGTCTTCTATATTTTATCATACGTTCATTAGATTTCATTACATTCTGTTTGTGTTTGTATTGTTGTTGGATCTTTTCATGCATCATTTTTTTTTTCCAAAAAATGATGCATGCATAGTTACAAAAAGTGAACAGCTCATCTATATTTTGGTTTCCTTTAGCTGGACTGGCAGTACAATGCCACTAATGACCTGTAATATACATAACTACTTGAACTGCTTTGAAGACTGAAGAGACTTTTGACTCTAGAACCCACTCCAAGGCACACATGAACATATATACACACATAGATACACACACACACAGATACATACACACACCCACACACAGTAGAGGTAAGAAGAGTTTAGGGAACAAAGCACTAGAGACTCACACAAGTCAATGGCAGATACATGCTGTTGCTGGAGAACGGGGGACACATCTCAGAATCTGTGACAGCCTGACAAAGACATTCCCTTCCTCTTGCTGTGTTCCCCTTTACACACATACAAAAAACACTCATCACTGGATCAATATGCAGTTTCTTAAATGTTTAATTTTTACCCTGCTTCCAACTGTCTAAAATTTTCAAAAATATTTGATTTGATTTTTCAATTGAGCTAATCATTATAAATGTAAAATCATTATCCCACTAAGACACAAAATATTTACAGTTTATTTCTAACTAGTACAAGCCTGGACTTTCATGAAAGTATTATCCAATGATTTATTCATAGTAAGCCCACATACTATTACAAATCAATCCACTCAAACACCAAGATATGATTTGGAGTGACCTGATTAATGACTCACAAAATGAAACCCTCCTGTTTGTTCAGGCTGGTCATTTAGCCCAGGCTTTAGTCTGTAACACCAGTGAAGGTAGTTCACGTGTATGGTGCAGAGCTACAAACAGTCCTCACTGCTTCCACCCTCCTCCCCTCTGATTGCTGTCTCAGCACTTCAGTCTCCCAACAACAGTTTTCAGAAAGACACTCACCGCCTTCACTCGTCCCTCTTCATCCCTCTCTCAGCATCTTCAGGGGGGCTTGGAGATCGTGTGAGCAGCGCTTGAGAAGCCCGTGAGACCCTCCAGTTGTGCAGCTCAGAGCCCAGAGGGAAGAGAGAGGCAGGAAGATTCTCATTCGGCAGTGAGCCCTCCCTGCACGCCGAGCCATCACATTCAGCCAAGATTGCTTCATACAAAAGCCAACAATGCCGCAGTGAAAGCCATTGTTGATATTCAACATTTTCTAAATAGCTGAACAGAATGGATAACATGGTGGCCTGCAAAACTTGGCAAGGGAAACTGACCTGGATCTGCCATCTGTTAAAGAGAAAGAGAGAATCTCAGGCTGGACACAAAATATCTGTCTTTTCCTGAGACTCTTATGCTGTATGTTACAGTGCTGAGACTCGGGTCACTACAAAGCGTGTATGAACACAAACATTAGCACACATTGGTGCTAATCAGCTACTTGCATAGCTTCATCTATTCTCCCTTGGTCTTTATGAGGTTCATCCATTCTAGCCTTTAATTATTGTTCCAATTGCCTTGATGACACCTGACAGCTAACAGGGTCCTGCTCCTGTCTTTGTCAAAGTGACAGCTGCAGATTAACACAGACATTTAACAAGCCGTTAACCTATCATCAGTCAATATAACGCTAACAGGACCTCAGAGAGTGAAATAATTATATGTGTATATGTAAATATATGTGTATAAAAGCTTCTGTGTGTTTATGCATATGTGCTGCATCTCTACACTTTTAGTTATCAGGTTTAAGGATTCCTAGATAAATACATACACGATTGCTGCTTTGAAGCGGGAACAGACACCACTTCTGCTACTTGTGAATCCCTCACCTATGGATCCTTTGTAGGTACAATATGACTACATTCACAACCACACCTTCAGCCAATACACAAGCTTCTGGTCATAGTATCTGCTACCACAGTATCCACTACACCCACAACATTCTACACAGCCACAATATTTCACTATGAACGGTCTACACTGTGTTTTAAATGGACAAATCTTCTAATATTAAAGTCCATAAAGTTCATGGAATGTACTTGGATTGTCATGTAGTCTGCTTCCTTCTGATGCAAACAAAAGCAAGAAATTATTACAGGTGTACAGGATTATTCAGCCAGAGCAAGGGCAAGCAGGCTGGCCATTCAAACTGAAGAAGGGCACTGGAGCTCCGTAATTACATTGATCAGCAAGAAATTACAGTGCTGACAGCAGAGGTTAGCTAAGTATAATCTTACAGGTGTGTCAGCACCCAGCCGGTCAGCAGGGCAGAGAGAGCAAGAAAGAAAGAAAGAAAGAAAGAAAGAAAGAAAGAAAGAAAGAAAGAAAGAAAGAAAGAAAGAAAGAAAGAAAGAAAGAAAAGAAAGGGGGAAGAGAGAGAGAGAGAGAGAGAGAGAGAGAGATACCCTGTGGTGTTCTTTCTGGAAATCCACGTCAGTAGCACCCATCTCAAACTATTACCTGCCATCAAAGCACTAATTTTACTCTAGCATTACTGTCGATCCCCACTACCCTGCCCCCCTCTGTACAGCCCCCTCCTTGCTGGGCAGCAATGGGGAAGCCTGGTGGGAAAACGACATTCAATCTGCCGGCTGCCCCATTCAGACCAAATTGGCAAATGACAGCTCTCCGCCTCTCAGGTTCCGGGAAGTGAAAGGTGCCACCAGCTCTGGTCTAAGCCGAGCAGAGACTCAGAAAACGACGAGACGAGAGGACAACCTCCGCAAACTTCCTCCCACATGTCCACTCTGTGTGTGTATGAAGTCGATGTAAAGAGGGATGAGGAAAGAGTCTGCCTTCGCTGCACTGCTTCAATAGGACGCCCTTGTCCAAGCTAAATGAAGCCCTGCAGACTCTACTCTCTATTAGGCAAACATTTTACAAAGAGCCAGTGTCCACTGAAATCCCCAAGAGCAACAGTTTGGGAAAGCAATGGAATAGAGTTCCCAGTATATACTGAAAGACAGACTTACTGAAATAAAGACAGATTTGGAACTCAAAATTTTAACTCTTATGGCAAATGCAAGCTGCTCCAGTAAAATGAGGAAATATGGGTAAGAGAAGAAATAAAGGATATTTGTTTTATTAGTGGTTAAGTCTAGGAAATTTGCTTTTCTGTTTTGGCATACCCGCTGTTAGAGCTGCCTAGAACACATGGTCCATCATTATAGAGTCTCCTTTTTGTTCAGGAGCATTAAGAAAATCTTTTAAAAAAAATAGCAATTTATATGACAAAATATATCAAATAATACATTTAAAAAGATCCTCTTTTAAAAACCTTAATACATGAATTGCTGATGTGCTGAAGTAGTAATCAATCGAGAAAAACTAGCAATGAGAAAATGTTCAGACCTGCAAATATTCTACTATTAAAAATGCTATTTGAATCACCACTGACATCAAAAATCTAACCTGTGCAGAAAAAAACAGGAACATCTTAAATTTTTAAAACATAAGGGTAAAGTATGAGAAAAATATGCTTTTACTGCAGTGATAGGAAGGTTAAAGTGTACAGAAAATAAAATTGCCAGAACAACGCTGAAACATAGAAAATAGTGTCAGACATAGTGTTATTGTTGGTTAGGACTGTCAGCCTCTGAGACTAGAGCATTCACCATTACAAATAATTTCATAAAAATACCAGCAGCAGCGGTGAAGAACAAAATGTTTTGTACTAGCGAACACCAAATTCCCAAATTTAAAACAGAAATTAACCAAATCAGAAAATATGCAGGGATTACAAATAGATTCAGTATTTAATTTCACATTAAATCTGTATATAGAAATAAACTCTTTGCTCTCTTAGAAATTATTTAGCCATTACAGAAGTAGTGGCTATAAATTAGCAATAAATGGAAATACATTCATAACACATGAGAGATGCTTTCCTACAATAAATTGTATAAAATCATCTGTCAGATATATTTTTAAATATTTTTAAAAGGATGACTTATTAAACCAAATAACTGACTAAAATCTTATATATACTAACATGCTGCTAAATGACTATAAAAATCACTAAACTCGATGATACTGATTAATTAAATAACACAGGAAGGAAATAATGAATCAGGACCCTATTTTCTCTACAAGGCCAAATACACAAACACATACACACAAACAAAGGCCACTTTTTTAGGACCTCTTGCAGTGGCAATACAGGCATGCTGTTCTTAGGGTGAACCCCTCCTAACCAGAATGAAGGGTGCTTTTTGTGTTAATTAAGTGCTAATGGTTGTAGCCCTGCAGAGAATACTAATTAGGGTTTCCTTTCTCCTTTTGCCCGAACATGTACTTCAACACAGCCTAATGAGGAGAAGCAGGTATGTGTGCACCCTGCTCTAGGTTAACAGGGTATCCGCACTCGGGTCTCTGAACTGCAGGCTGAAGTATGGGGGTGTTTCCTGTGCCATGGCCTTTCACTTGCCACTTTACTGAACAGTCCACACACACACACACACACACACACACACACACACAGTGTAAGGACATACATCAATAATGTGCATCCTCTTTCATCTCTTCTTTTGTCTAAACAACCCTCATCTCAAGCAATGACCAAATATTATATTTACAGCATTTAGCAGACACTCTTATCCAGAGTGACTTACTTTTTTATTTCAATTTATACAACTGTTCATTAAGGGCCTTGCTCAGGGGCCCAGCAGTGGCAACTTTTTGGAACTGAGATTCAAACCCATGACCTTCCGATCAGTAGTCCAACACCTTAACCAATGAGCTACCACATCCCGTCAGTGTACAAGATATGAACATTAAAACCACAACAAACTCTCAAAGACATACATTTTACAGACCATGCATTTCTACACAGATTTCTACACTCCACAATACACAAGTATTTAGGTGACACAATGTAATAAGTTAGTTATTAAAGAATCTGATGTGTAAATAAGTACTTTCCTATGTATTACATTATTAAAAGTAGGCCTACTAGCAAAAAAATATATTCATTTGTGTTGAAAAAAAAAAAAACTCTGCTGCTCGCCAACAAAAAATAAATAAATCACAATGCGACCAATTTAAACTCATATATCAGCACATTTGCAAGTTTCCCGAGAAGAACTGGACATTATCATTTAAAACCGCCTGCTACTGTTAGAACGGTAGCAATTGGCCCAAACTTCCTCCTTGTTTACGGCAGATTTAAATGCGGGAGTAAATAAACACGTTGTTGTGCGCTCGGTGGATCTGATTGGAGAAAGTGAACCAAGGGCGGAAGGGCGAGAGTGCGTATGCGCATGCGTAAACATCAATTTTTTTTGGGGGGTGGTGCTGAAATTACCTGCGAACCAGATAATAGCGTTGCATTGCAGATTAAACTTCCGTCCCTTTAAACGCGACACATGTGGGTAATCTTGTTCTACCCCCAAAAAAACCCACGTCAATGGCTGAAAGGCTGCTTCAGCGCTATCAGGAGCCTGTGGTGCAGCCACAGCGATGCGGCAGGCGCGGGTCTTGCGTCGACTGACAGAAACGCACGCAGAGATCTAGTTATAATAATTGAATTTTCATATCAGAGGAGAGCAGAGTCCCGGCAGACAATAGGAGTGCTGAGTCCTCTCTGATATTGGCACAGACCCTTTGCCACGCGCATGAAATCAGTATGTTAATGTCTCTGGGTTTTCTTCTTCTTCTTCTTTTAAGGGCACTTGTGCTTCTGCAATGTACCACCGATGATGTGGTTTCAAAAAAATTGCAACTATTGATAAGTAGGCAGCCAGCAATCCCTCAGACACCACACCAACACCACCAACGCGCGCACACACACACACAGACACACACACACCTCCACTCTCCATCCACCCATCCATCCATCCACCCACCCGAGCTCCCACACACCGCCGCACCCCATCCTACGCCCCATTATTAAAATTGTAATTTATTTTTTTCTAAATCAGAATGACAGCTTGCTTTCTTTTCTCTGCACCAGGCGGCGAATCAAGCCGCTTTAATTACTTTCGTAACTTCTCTGACCCTGCCAGTGCCGCCTTGTACCGACAAAATGGGCTCCTAACAAAAGCGCACCGCAGCAGCGGGTCTGTTCATTTACAATGCAGGAATTTATCGACCTCGGGATTTTCTGTCATTTTGTTAGCATTGCACCTCATATCTTTCTCAGCCCGAACTGCCTCCTTACTCGAGCGCAAACCTGCTTCCTTTTTACAAGAAGTTTTCTTGTGAGAAAAGTGTGATTTTGTAATTTTTTTACCTTTTACCCAACTTTCAACTTGGAGTGTGTATATGCATGTTTATGTCCATTAAAGTTCTGCCATGAGACATATTTCTCAGTGCAACGTCAAAGCCCAATCACAGGGCAGGATTCTGCCAACACACAGAACTCCAAGTCTCTTTTAAGGAAGTTGACGTTTTCCCTGCTCCAATTACATCTATTTCAACTAATCAGCTAATTGACAGCACATCTTAAGAGTGCTAGAACAGGGAAATACTAACAAAAAAAAAAAAAAAGTACCTGTGTTCCCAAAGAAAACCAAAAATCCCAGGAGAGTGCTTCAGTTTCTAATGCAGCATCAGCAGTGTTAAATGATGTGCTTGATCTGTTTTGCAGTGTTTGGCCAATAGAGGTCAGGGTCATCCTGTGATAGAAACAAGAGTTATCACTAATGGTCTAGAGGTTGTTTAAGAACACAAAAGAAATAATGAAAAAAAAAATTTTAAACCATTCTAGAGAATTTAAATATAAAATCCATCCATCAAAGATATTTTGTCTAAAAGTTAAAACGTCCAGACCACGAGAATCTCACAGTGTTCACACAACAATAACGTATGTCATAAAACTCGACTTGATAAATATGAATTGGTAGCCTGGATTTGGATTATTTACAGCATGTTTATGAGATTTCACTTGCTGAAGTCATTGCTCTCTACCAGCTATGGGTAAGCAGGATATACACTATCTTTGTCTCTGTATTATTGACACTCAGGGTTCATCAATCTCTGTGTCACTGAGTTTAAAACACAATTCTGTCCAAACATTACTTTTCATCTCTCTTCCTGCTGATGTCTGATACATTATTAGTTTATAAGTTCCCAATCAGTGTTATGGATGTAAGGCTTTTTTTTAAGAGCATTGCTAACAATTTATGGCAAAAAAAATGGTTGAGTGTTTTTATTGACAACTGATCTGTCTATATGGGATATTGGAAGAATCTGGTCTGTGCAACATCTTACGGATATGAAAGAGCAAGTATATAAAAATGTGTCATTCAATAAAAACTGATTTGCTCCAATCCTTGTTCTGGAATTAACACATATTTATCTTTGTGTTAAAGCACAGAGGTGACTTCCATGGAAAAAAAAATCCATAAGTCATTTTCTCCAGATAACCAAGGTTTCTTATATAACTGTGTTTGTCTGTGTTATTAAAGCCTCTAATGTGATGTAATCCCCACTATCATTCTCACCTCCTTACCAGCACCTCTGTTCTGGCCTGGCCACTGGCTGAGACACAAGTTGGCCTCTGGCTGACTGTCTCATAATTGAATGAGCGATTATCCATCCCATTAACAGACAATGATACAGAGCAAGCGGCCATATGTCTGGAATATTAATGAGTGGCTGCAGGGGGGTTGATAAGAGGAAAGCAACGCTGAGTTAATCCCCAGTACAGCTTGTGTACAGTTCGCAGTGTGAGTCAGTCTGGTCACCAGCTTTCCTGACTCACACACTGCCCTTAGATGTCTGGCATCATTCATACCAGTGCAGCAGAGAAGTAATCTTAACTATCACATATATTATAGTGTTACAATATTTGAAACAATAATATACAAATCCCTTAATAATTGTTTCTTTTAGAATTTCTTTACATTTTTGCCATTCTTGTGATACCTAGAGCAAATTAATGTATGTAATTAAAATTTTATTACATTTATAGGTTATTTGACATGAAAAGTTTGTGATGTAATAACTTTAGGACCGAAGGGTTTTGCTTTCAAGTCTCCATAACTTCAACAAAATAGACTCCATGTTAGAACCAAAACAAATTTCCTGGTTACACAATTACACTTTTTGATCATATACTACAGTCAGAGAAGGAAAATTATTTATAAGCCCACTATCCAGAGTCATCCCATGAGGATGGATTCCCTTTTAAGTCTGGTTTCTCTTAAGGTTCCTTCCTTCCGCATATCACCTCAGGGAGTTTATCCTTGTCACTGTCTCTTCTGTCTTGCTCATTAGAGATAAATTTACATTAATACATTTATATCCTGAATTCATATAATTCATATAAATCTGTAAAGCTGATTTGTGACAATGTCCATTGTTAAATAGAAATCAAATGGATCTGAAGTGAATTGAATTACTACATTTGGACTTGTCACCACACAGGTTCTGTCAGATCATTTGTACAATAATTTAAAATGACTAGAAATAAATGCTGTTATTAAATAAATCGAATCCTGCAGCATAGCACAGTCCAAACAACCTGCAGCATGCCAGTAATATGGAAAAACAAGATGACTTAAGAGATTAAGATGGAAGAAATAAAATACTGCTTCCCAAAGCAGCAGGAGAGGATGTAAAACATTTATGGTGCAATTCAGCTTCATGCAAATCAATATTTACCATCTATTAGCATCAAAAAGGAATATTTCCCATTTTACCTTGCAATAATGGTGCTCAGCGCGGCAAAGTACCTTATCACAGGTTCGTCAGGGAGAGAAAGCTCCTTGTTTCCATGGCAACGGTGAAAGCCATTGGTTTTCTTTTCAGACAGATAATGAACTTCTCTCCTCTTTATGTCACTCGTCCACTCCACTCACAGCTTCTCACAATAAAATCTGTGCATCCTTGAAATCGTTCATGAACTTCTGCTAGAGCCACCCAGTCATAAATTCAAGCAAACAAGCTATGTACTTTTTTTTACTTTATATTATATACAGTTTTACATTGTATATTTGTAAATACAAATATTTTAATGTATATTAGTGTAATAGTTTGTAATATTCTACAATCTCTGCAGTTGATTACAGCCAAAAAAAAAAGGAACTACAGTTCGGTTCCAACAATTAATGATATTTAAACATACCTATAGTCGGGTTCAAAAGTCTTAGGCCACACTGAAAATCTGGAGATTTTCATTTAAAATGGAAATAAACAGAAGGTTTAAGAATTTTGAAATATTTAAGACGTTGAAAGTAAATGTTCAATTTCTTATAATATTGAAGATTCTGCACTATAAATCCTTATTTAAATATAAGCAAATTTGTGATATTGATCAGATTAACCTATTTTGTACAAAAGGTCAGACTTCCCTCATTTAATTTGCTCTATTGAAGATTAATGCAATCAGATGACACTCCAATGGATTTGATCTTTAAAAAAAACATTTGCACTAGTGTTCTCAGACTTTTGGACCACACTGAATATCCCCACTTACGATCTTAAGGAACTCAATTAAAGGATGCATATACTGTAACAAGCTGTGATCAAGCTAGATGCAACACCTGCACAAGATACCTGCAGTTTTACCTTCTATTTCCATTATTTTGTAAAAATAGCTTACACTTACTTCTAAGAATAGTCTCTTAAAAATAGAGTCATAGCATTACCTCAGTAGTTGTAGTAATAAACTGCAATATCTAAAAAGAATATGCTCAATAGCCTGTGTCAAGTTTCAGTAAAACAGTGCAGAGATAATCATTTGATGATTAGAGCAAGCATCAGACTGAAACACTCTCTCACTCTACCAAAGATAAGATGAGATTTTTTTCAGTGCTTTTAAGAACCGGTCTGTTATTTTTTCACTGTATTGTTACTTGAGCAGCCTCAGTTTCACACCTCAGTGGCAAAAGCAAAAGGCAAACTTATGTAACAGAAACAATTTTTTTCTAACTGCAGCCAGAAAAAACTCATATCATATCAAAAATATATATAATGTCAGAAAATGTGATTATGATAATAGTTTACATTCTAGTTTTCAATGTTTCGATTTCTGTATTAAATATAATAGCTGCAGATTTAAATATATTTAAGTGATGTATTTTTTGTATGTTTTTGTATTTTGTTTTAAATATTGCTTAACTGACAATGAATTATTAAGCAAATACTTAAAAGCAATGATATAAATTTTAAATAAATTTTACATACAGTCAGGTCTATATGCAGTTCTCAGCATTTTCTCAACAAGCACTTTTTAATTAAATTGCCTACCACAATATAGTCGAGATGATATTATAATGATATTATAATAATAGCAGCACATTGTGAAGACATCCCGCTTTAAATTGAGAGTTTTATCATCCGTTCTTTTTCATACCTTTTAAGGAAAGCTTAGCTATTCTATGTTCAGGTGTATGTTATTATTCTGTCATTAATTTACTTACAAAGATGCAGTTAAAAAGGTCCAGAGCTGATTTCAAGTGCGACATTTAAATCTCAAATTTATTTACTTTTATCACTCAATATGAAGTACAACAAGCTGTCACTGCCAGTGTGTCACTGCCAAAAAAAAAACATCAGAATTTAATCTGCTATATTCTTAAAAAGAAACAACAATTCATTGAGCTCAGGAACACAGAACAAATGTTGAAAGACCACAAAAAACAACTGTGGTGGATGACTAAAGGATTCCTTTCCTGGTAAATCCTTCACTACACTTGGCCAAATGAAGAACTCAATCCAAGAGGTAGGAGTATCTACGCCAAGGTCAATAATCAAGAGAGAATTTTAACACAGTAAATACAAAGTGTTTACCTGAACTTGTAATTCACTGGTAAGATTAGAGTTCTAAACATCTCATATACCTACGAAACAAAACCCTACGGACAGATAAGACAACGTCAGCAATTAACAGAGGAAAGGAGAAGAGTATGAAGAAGGGAAGGAACTGCTCATGATCCACTTTATCTTGGCTGGCAATAGAACTGATTCCCTTGTATTTATCGATGATGTGATTGCTGACAAAAGCAGCAGGATAAATTCTGGAGTGTACAGAGCTGTATTATCTGCTCAGATTCAGCCTTCATTAAGACTTCATTTGACAGCACTTCACCGTACAGCTGAACAATGACTCGAAGCACACTTCAAAAGCAACCCAAGACTTTTTAAAGCAAAGAAGTGGAATATTCTGCAATGATGAAGTCAATCACCTGACCTGAAAGCAGTTCATTATGCAGTTCACTTGCTGAAGCCAAAACACTCCAAGTACAGCTACAGTAAATGCCTGGCAAAGCATCACTACAGAAAAAAATCCAGACTTCAGGAATTTGCTGACTGCAAATGAAGTGTAACCAAGTGTTAAAAATGACAAATTACTTTAGGTCCCTAAAAATTAGAGGCACAAAAAGGGGGAACAGCAAAGTGCTGCAATTCCCACAATGTTTCCCTGGTTTTGATTTAAATACACTCAAACACTCAAAAACAAAATGCTGAAATTATTCATTTTATATTATATTTATATTTTATGGACATGGACAAATATTTGTTTAATTGGTTATTTTAGCTGTCTATATATAGTGAATCTCTGAATCACATGAAATAAGGAACTTAAATAAAAATTTAGCGTTTCGACGTATGGCCTCATGTTTATCATTAGACATAATTTATATTATTATTATTATTATTATTATTATTATTATTATTATTATTATTATTATTATAGTTGTTGATGTAACTGTACAGATATAGATATTTGTTCTCGTTCTCATCACATATGGTGTCTGAATGAAGGAAAATTCACAAACTGAGTGAACATGCATTTGTCCACCAGTGTTTCGCCCTCTATGACCTCAAACCACCTCTTTTCTCTCACACTACAAAAGCAACAGTCAACAGGTCTATTTATCATAGACACAGTCATCAGGCAAAGAGTACGGGGAGCTCAGATTAATTTAGTTAATGTGGTTTTAATTTTAAGATGTCAATAAGGCCATCTACTGGCCAATAGAGGTATTGGGCAGTTGCACAGAAACTCAGAGTCTCCAACCTAAGAAGAGCTACATAACTAAACATTAAATATAAGTGAACAATTCTGAATAATGGCAGAAATCTATAAGACAAAAGGTACTATTATAATGTATCAAATTAAAATATAGTTGCACAAGAAATGCACAAGAAATAACGTAAAAATATAAAATTATATGTTGACATGGACGTCTCATACGGGGTGACTTCTGCCTCATGCCTAGTGTTCTCCAGATCCACTGTAACCCTCATGAGGACAAAATGTGCAATAATTGTAAAGAATGTCTAGGGGTGTTCAAGATTTAAATAGACTTTGTTACAAAGCCATAATTTACAAACTTAGACTTTTTATAACATTATTAAATAGCAGGTGATATTATGGTGTCACCCAGAAATGTTAATTTCTATTAAATTCTTAATAATATGTCTGAAGCCTCTCTTAATTAAAGTATTAAAAGAAAATAAATGAGCTCTTTTTTCACATAGGTTTGTGAAAATCGGGTTTAACAATAGCTTGTGTTTCTGCAGTATGAATATGGAGCAATATAGTAAACAGTGAATATTTGATGAGATCATGTGAAATGATCTCTAGAAATCAAATGAAATCTCTTTTCACTCCTTTAATTCCTCCTGTCACAGAGCTTCCTATAGTTGTCTAAGCCATGATAAATGATGTACACACACACACACACATACACACACCAATGTTGTCTCAGAAGACACATACACAAAAGACACTCTCTCTCTCTCTCTCTCTCTCTCTCTCTCATACACACACATAGCACTCTTAAGTGAAAATAACTGTGTTAGGTAATAAGAGGAATTATAAAATCTTTAATATCAAATGGAAATTACACAATAAATGACATCTACTGGGGACTTCACATTATTTAAGATGTTTTTCATGACATTTGTAAATGAAAGATTGACCACATTATATACAGTGCATAATTACAAAAATGTTGAATAATAAAGGACATTTGTCATATTTTAATAGACACACACCACAGACACATCTTTTGTTGTACCATGATTACAGGAAGATACATTATCATTTTCGCTTTTAAAATAAAGCTTTACTGTTACATCAGTGGTCATCAGTGGTCATTAGGATCTATAAACTCTTCTTGACTCAAGCTATACATTATTCACATTTATATCCATAATAAAGAACAGAAGGTGTACTCTTAATGCTAAAACCGCAATGCCAAGGAAAGGTACAAGTTACCTTGACAATTTCTTTGACTCTATTTTTGTCTATAAATCTGGGTACCTTTGTTACTGCGAGTGCGCAGACATGCACACACGCAGTACATATTTTTTGTCTTTTTGTCACTGCCAATATCCTGTGAGGATTCTGGTTGTATATGTGGTATAAGCATCTGATTATTGCCTGTGAGCCAGCAGGTAACCCAAGTAGGATCTCGCTTAGAGCACCAAATGGTTAGGAAAATCCCTGGCCTGCATCTAGTTAAAAAAGTGTAAAGATTAAGTAGATGGTCTCACGGTCTCCGAATTATTACATATTACAATAAATTCAGGGTCATTTGCTACTCTTTCTCTAGTTCATACACACACAAACTCCTAGACTGTAGGACAAAACAGCTGCATACCAGAGTTGCCAGAAACTCTAACCCTTTATGTCCTTGTCCAACAGTCTACCATTGTATGTGTCTGCATTTCTGTAATACCAGAAGACTAATCTCCACCTTTTACACTTAATTGTAGTATTTTATTGCACTGATTGTGCGTGAGAATTGTTTTCTAACTGTAGTTTTAACAATGTAAGAGTATTTCTGCATTTAAGAGAATAAGATAAATAGATCAGGAGTGTATTCCAAAACTGACTTTAAATGGTAACATTATGTAAATGTTTATATCTTGACAGTGGCCCTTCAAAAGATGGTAAACATGTTGAATCTCACACCAATGGACATAAAGAACATCTCCTAGAAGTTGTGCAATTCCGGCGACGCTTTGCAGATCAAAACGCAACCATCATTCTCCCTGGCTGTAATTCAGAAAGCAACTTACATTGTTTGGGAACACACACGCAGCTCTAGTGTGGACAGTCTCTACTTGCTTGCACAGCAGGGCTTTTGAAAACCAAAGCAAGGTCATTATTTTTATCTGGAGGAGAGTGCAAATTGTGCAAATTGCCAGGAACTCGCTTCTTAGCAAATGCTCGTGCAAGTTTGGTGCGGTAGTGATCGCCCGCCAGGAAATAGAGGATCGGGTCCAGACAGCTGTTGGAGCTGGCTAGTGGCCGTGTGACTTTGTATGTGAAGTTGACAATGTTGAGGACCCAGCAGTCAGCCTCCAGAACACGGTATGTATAGTAAAGCGTGCGAGTGATGTGGAAAGGGACAAAGCTAACAGCAAATACAACCAGCACTATAATGATGAGTTTAATGGACTTCCTCCTCGAGTTGCCCCTCTGACTCGAAGAAATCTTTCCGGGGCGGCATAAAGCACGTGCCATTAGGCAATAACACACCATGATGATAATGAAGGGCACCCCGAAGAGCAGTGTCATCACGACCGAGCTGTAGGTGACATAATTTTCAAAATCAGAGGGACTACTTGTGTCATGACACAATGTGTCATTATCCCGCTGTGTAGTGGTGACAAATATTAGGTTGGGAATCAAGCATGCGGTCACAGCTGCCCACACCAGACCGCATACCATCTGAGCATAGCGTGGATTGGCTAGTGAGAGTGAGCGGATTGGGTGGCAGATGCCCATGTAGCGATGCACGCTGATACACGTGAGAAAAAGGATGCTGCAGTAAAGGTTCGCATAGAACAGGAAGCGCACTGCTTTGCACAGGGCCACACCAAAGGGCCAGTGATTGCGATTGGCATAGTAGTAGATGAGAGTGGGAAGAGACAGTACATATAGCATGTCTGACAGTGCCAAATGGAACATGTACACCGTGCTAGCGTTCCAGGGACGCATCTTAGTCAGGAACATCCACAGGGCCACGGAGTTGAACACCAAGCCGAGGACACACACTATTGAGTACGATACAGGCAGCAGAATGTATTTGAACTCTTCATCAAAGCGGCAGCTTTCATTGCCATTTTCAGAATCCAGCGAGCCTGGGGAAGGACTTGAAATGTTGATTAGGAAGGGAAGTGGTGTGTTCATCTTGTAGCTGAAAAAAAAAAACATGCAATCATTCATTAACTATTTGTAGAATTACAAATATATGACTTTCAATTCAAATAAAAATATTGGTTTGATTGTACTGATATTGAGAATATATCAGATATTAAAAGTAACACTAACCCTTAACCCTAAACATCTCATATTAAATTCTTCATTCAGTGGCGGACCTTTTAGAGTACAATTCCCACTTCAGGAAATTCACCTCGTATACTGAGATATCTATTGATATTAGTGTATCATGAGCCGGTGTGAGATTCTGGACACTTTTATATTTATGTGTTTTATGTTTATTTTATAGAGAAAAAAAGAGAGAAATCGTTTCTTCATGTACATCTTTATATAAGCATAAGGGTTAACACTTTCACCATGAATACTCACTTCCACTTTTACTAGATCACAGCTTTCTATTGGAAATGAGTCTGTAACAGAAAGACAAAGGGCATCTTCAGGCGATACAAAGCTGCAATTCCTGTAATAAAGTGTTTAATCAAATTAATCAAGCTTCGATTTTAATGATAATGATTAGAGAATAAAGTCTGACAATGAGTTATATTTCTACTTTTGTGTAACAGGACTTCCAAGTTCCTCATTTAAAGCGAGTTAAAGCAGAATCTTCCCCGTGCCATTTCTATAGTCATCATTATCGATTTTACACATTTAATTAAAAGAGAGCGAGAGAGAGAGACACAGAGAGAGAGAGAGAGAGCGAGAGTGCGAGAGAGAGAGAGAGAGAGAGAGAGAGAGAGAGAGAGAGAGAGAGAGAGAGAGAGAGAAAATTATGTATCTATAATAGTAAAGAACATGACTATGTTTAGGAAAACAAGTAAAACACTCCAAACCTTTTGAGTCCGCATGAGTGGTGACTGTGTCCATTCAGGGTGTGTGAAGTGAAAGAAGTGACCGTATAACGCAGCGCACGCGCGTGTTGGTGTGTGTGTGTGTGTGTGTGTGTGTTTCGAGGTCCCGCCCCCAGACGACTCATTGAAAAGGGCGATTTAAAAGCTTGTAAATAAAAATACCTCATAAGAACAGTAAAGGAACAACAACAGGAAACGTTCAAGCGAGCCAAGAATCTTCCAGGAAAAATTCCCATAGCTTCTTCTTCTCCTTTTTATGAATATTACATACACTACAGAGAATTTCGGTATAACTGAATTAGTTACACACACACACACACACACACACACACACGCAAGCACGCACACACACACACACACACACACACACACTACACTATAAGGATAAATGAATGTTTGTGGACACCTGACTCTCACAGCCAGTGATAGTGCTTTCACCTCATTTACCCCTCACACCCCATTTTCACCCCATTCCAGGTTTAGCCCCCAGGGTTTGCAGTTATTATAAACTCCACTCTTCTAGGAAGGCATTACACAAGATTTTGGAGCATGGCTGTGGGGATTTGCCCATTTAGCCACAAGAGCTCGAGTAAAGTCAGGGATTTGATGTTGGGTGAGGAGGCCTGGTGTTCAGTCAGCATTCCATTTCATCCCAAAGGTGTCCTGTGGGGTTGAGGTCAGGGTACTGTGTAGGCTACTCAGGTTCTTCTACTCCACACTTAACAAACCATGGCTTCATGGAGCTCACTTTGTGCATGAAGGCATTGTCATCCTGGAACAGGTTTAGGCAACTTAATTCAAGTGAATAGACGATGTAATATAGCAGAAATACAAGGCATCCAATACAGCTGTGTTCTGCAACAACAAGACTGCCATACTGTATGGGTGGGCTGGTCAGGTCTCCACAAGCTTATAAAGTTTATTACATTTTAAGTATTAGTCTGATCTGACTCTTGTATAGTCATAGTCTTGTGCTATTTCTTCAGACTATAAAACAATGTATATAGCGGGGACTACCAAAAAATGGCTTTTCAAATGTTGCATTGTGTGAGCTAAAATGTGACCAACATAACATAACAGATACAAATGCTTATTTTAACCAACTGTAGGAGGACATTCTTCTCCTGTACTGATGAATAATTTAAGTCTCCCAGTTATGTCTCAGTTACTGACTATAATGACAATAGTAAAATTGAATTTGTCCCAGAACCACCTGACTAGCACCATGTAGAACAATCATAAAGAAATAAACATGATGGGCGAGGCCCACACTAACACTGCCCTAGATAAAAGGTTGAATAAACGTGTCAATGTTCCTATAAAACACTACAAAAGACTGTGTATGGGAAAGATTGTGAACCCACGCCTTCCTTTTTTTCTTTCCAGTTTGCTTGAATGATGCAAGTGGCCCAAAGACCAAGAATTAAGAACATCATAATTTAATCCTATGCTAAGCACAACACATCGAGCAATAAGCTATAACCAGCTCACAAACAAAGGGCTTATGTATGCATGAAAAAGTTAATATTTACTTAGACAGCACAATCATGAACACGGATGAGCAAACTTTCAAGATAATTCTTGCAGTGATATGGGCAAAATGTAGGAATGAGGCATCTTAATACATATACTACGTAGCTATGAAAGCAGTTCTATAACAGGAATCATATGCACTATATGAGGAAGAAAAAATTTTATGTTGTCTCCAACCTCAAAGATTTTACATTTACATTTTACATTTACGGAATTTGGCAGATGCCCTTTATCCAGCGTGAAAAGAGTAAAGAGAAAACTGCTCAGATTTGATTTGAATATTTGGGCAAAATCATCTATTCAGATCTCACTGTTTACAGCAAAAATGCACTGGAGGAGAATCTAATGACAATGTATTTTTGAAGGGTCACTGAAAAATGTATGCAAATTGAATTAGTGTTAATTGTTTTTAAATGTTTTGGCCAACATATGCCGTATGTAAAAGTAAATAAATAAATAAAAATAAAATTAAAAAAGGCAAAGTAAGTAAGGCATTAAGAAATTATAGACAAAAAAGGGAAAGTAGATTCAGGGATGTTGTTAGAGGCCATCAGTAAGAATTTTTCAAATTAATCATTTATACTTCAATGTGCATAATACTTACTGTAATACAATTTAAAGCCTATTCACTTGTTAGTGTATTCTTTAATTTGATCCCTTTTCATGTTGTGGTTTTGTAGTATGCTATGATTTACTGTATATCGGTATCTTAAAAGTTGATATACAGTTGATATACTTAAGAATTTTTTTATATAATCACAAACGACTCAGTCTGTAAAGCTGGTGGGATTACTTCTGTCATTAAGGCGCTGAGTCTTCCTCGATTATCACTGCTAACTAGAAATGAGCTGAGTGGGAATAGGAGAAGGACAAATACTTATCTCATTGTGCCTAGATGGGCCCCTCTGTCTATTGGGAATAGTGTCTATTGAGTCTATTCAGTGCTAAAAGAGTGTTCACTACTTTCCAGTAGTTCTAATTTTAGTCAAGAGGACTAGCATTTAATTTCAGACTTGCCCTTAGAAAGCTAGCGGAACTGCAATATTAAACACAGCCAAGCTTCATGTGATCAGAATTGTTAAAAGATGTAAGAACCTAGAATGAAAAGTCTTTCTGTACAGCAGTTCAAGCCGCAAGTTTAGCCACATCCGATAGTGTGATCGCAGAGGTACTTAGGTAAAGTAGAAAAGGATGCATTCAGCCTATTACAAGAAACAGCAGTTTTCATCATCAGAAGAACAAAAACATCACAAAATGACATGGTGGAACACATAAGAGTGTGTAAAAGACATTACCCTCCATGCTGCTCTCCTTTTCCTGCTGTGTCTCACCCCCACCCACAGTATAGAAATGTATTTTTGCTGTCTTCTAGTGTTGAAACCGATCAGTTCCTGCCGTAACACTAACTACATAATGTCAGTCACGGTCCAAGACTGGGTCACAATGTAATTTAACAAATTAAATAAATGTAATAAAACATTTAGAAGCAATTAAGAAAATAAGGTTGCCCAGGACTTATGTGTGCTAATAGTTCATAAGAGTAATATAATGTCTACATAAATTAAAAAGTTAAATTCCTAAAATGTGTAGGCATATGATTAAATACTTAATATTATAAAATATTACTTAATTGAAATGAGCAAACAAGCCATATACAGTAACTGGGCTTGGGAGGTTTTGTCAGCTCAAGAGGCAGAACCGGCAGTCATTATGATTCAGAAAGACCCACATCATATACATTTGGTTTGCAGTTTTATAGCTTTATAAGAAGACAAGGCAAACAGGAGGACACTTTACAGTCTGGTTTTAAAATCCCCGACATTTCAAATTTCAGATACACCATTTACTTATTGGAATGTGCAATGCTTACGTACAGATAGTGCAATATTATTTTCATAGCTTGGCCAAGTCTTTTGGACATATATAAAAAACTGGATATTGTGTTTATTTAATAATAAGAATTTATCTAGATCCTTGTGGTTAGAAGTACTACAGGTTTGACCACATTCATACTCTGTTATTGACACAAAAGCTGAATCATGATAGAGTGATCAAATCCTCTTGCAAACAGATATAATTTATGTAACTGCTTTATACAAGGTAAATAGTACAGATGGAATTGCAGAGAATAAAATGTAAGACTTGGATAGTGGCTCAAACCTCAGTGAACTTTGATACAAACAAAGCAAATATACATCATTACTACATGGGTTTTAAGACAAAGATACAAGGAAAGGGTTGCACAAATTCCTTCTCTTTAGTAAAACACTCAAAACTGAAAGCAGTAGGTCATGTCTAAGGATTCAGTCCCAAACTTTGGGCAAATTCTCCAGGATTCGCCTACGGTGAGATGGGTTTGTTACACCAGAAGCCCGCAAATCCTCTTCAGTAATCCCACTGCAGGGAGGAGAATAAGCACACACCTCATCATAACTGCTAACAGATTGTGTCTAACACTAGACAGATTGTTAGTACAGAATGAACAATTAACCATATCCAGAAATCATGTGCCTACATGTGCCTATAGAGCAGATAAAAAAAAGAAATAATGTGAATTATTTGTTTGTCTTTAAGTGTTTATCGTAATTAGTCTTAATTTGTCTAATTTAATATAATAGGTACTTGATCAACCATTGGAAATAATTAAAAGTTTGTTTATTAATTGTTATTAAAGGCAATGTAATGCAAAATATATAAAATATAGGAAAAGAGAAAAAATATGAATTCATTGACAAATGTAGAGATTAATAAATAATAAATGGATGAGTAAGAAAAAATGGGGGATACATATACACAGCATAAAAATAAATCATGATGTTTGTGAGATGCCGTGAACCACTCTGACAACTCTTCATTTACTGTAATTCACAGGTTTGAATTGGATTGAGATTTCAATCGGATATGTCACATGCCAACTCAGATGCATCCGCGCACTTGAATATATTACAGCCAAATCCCCCAAAAAATTCTTTCAGCTGTCTGTGAGCCTTAATAATCATCTTCATAGACACAAAGAGCCTGAAGGACAGCTTGTAAATGCACTGTGCATACTTGTACAAGCAGCAAATTGTCAGATTATGAGAGAGATGCCTTCGTCTGTGTGTTTTAACTAGCACACTAGCATTAGCTGAATAGCTTGCTATTATAGGCTGTGCGCAGTACTCTGGTCTCACAGATTGAAGGAATTAATACTGCAGCACTGCTAATTGACAAAAACAGCTCTGCCGGGTCACAATAAAGGACAAAATTGCTAATGTTAGTTAGCTATCTGTCTAGCATAAGTCTCCTAGCTAAAAGACAAACTCTTGTTGAAGGAGAGAGCTTTTGCTCTTCCACCAGACCCTCAGTAAATGTGATGCGCACAAGACGTTGATTCCTCAATAACAGCTGCAAGTATAATAGCCAATTGTAGTCCAATGGTCCAGTAGCCAATGATAATCCTATAATAGTGTACGTAATATTTTTCTGATCATATTTAGTGTCTAGACCCTAAAATCAATTGAATTGTAAGCATGTTCTTCTGCAAATACCATTTTCAAACATCTTGTAAAAACCCTGTAGCTTTAATAATGCTTTTTTTTTACATTTAAAAACACCATAATAATTTGACATGTACAAATCTTCTTTTCATGAAAGACAATCCTCTCACCCGAAGTAATTTAAATCATTCCAACCACTGAGACTGAGTCCCAGTGTATAGCGCTGCAGCCCCAGACTACTGAGCAGCTCTCGTACAGTCTCTGGAGCGCCACGCAAGGCTGACACCTAAACACACAAAACAAAACACCCCACATTATTTGCTGTCCACACCAAAACAAACTACATTGTAAATTACGTACATGTCAGAGGCACCAGCAAATTTTTGGGCTGGATGTTTAGTCATTTTATAATGTGCTACAGTATCAGCTCTCATATTCAACACAGATTATATAGAGATTTTTGTTGCAGTAAGCTCAGATTCTCCCCTCAATTGCCACTTGGTTCATTTAATGAGGTTTGGGGTAATGAGGGATAATAATAATAATAATAACAACTGAAAATGATATATAGCTTGTCGGAAAAGACATGCTTAGGCAGATGCTGTTGTATGTAAGGCATCTTTAATGAGCACACAACAAATCTAAAACAGTAGGCAAGGTCAAGATCAAAACATAGGCACAGGTCAGATGACAACAGCACAATGCGAACTTGTCACAAGAACTTGTGAAACTTAATACAGAATAGAGACGAAGGACAAACCAGTTAATCAAACAAACAGATTATAAGGCTTGCTAATGTCAAGAACAATAAGTGAACTGAGCATATTCTTTGTGGTAAATTTTAGGTATGTTAGGTAGGTAAGTTTGTGAAAGTGGGTGTGGGTGTGTGTGTTTGGCTGGCAGTGTGTTCAGTCAGTAGCTCTTGGAGTGGATTGTGTTGTGGATTGTCGGTGTTGTGACACTGATTATTATTATTATTATTATAAAGTTTTAGGGGGGCACGGTGGCTTAGTGGTTAGCACGTTCGCCTCACACCTCCAGGGTCGGGGTTCGATTCCCGCCTCCACCTTGTGTGTGTGGAGTTTGCATGTTCTCCCCGTGCCTCGGGGGTTTCCTCCGGGTATTCCGGTTTCCTCCCCCGGTCCAAAGACATGCATGGTAGGTTGATTGGCATCTCTGGAAAATTGTCCCTAGTGTGTGATTGCGTGAGTGAATGAGAGTGTGTGTGTGTGCCCTGTGATGGTCCAGGGTGTATCCTGCCTTGTTGCCCAATGACGCCTGAGATAGGCACAGGCTCCCCGTGACCCGAGGTAGTTCGGATAAGCGGTAGAAGATGAATGAATAAAGTTTTAAACCTTATGTATAGTAGACATGTCTTATTGTTTTAAATTTTATATTGTATATTTTGGTCATATTGCTCATCCTGTGAAAGACATGTACTTTCATGTGTATTTCATCTAGCTACTTCAGTTGATCTCATGTTTACCATATACGTTTTATTTAATCCTTCACTTCCACAATAATCCAGGTAAATATTACTCTTATTACCTTTTTTGCCTGTATTGGGGATTCCAATGTTCAGCATTGAATTTCTTGTAATCTCACACTATATAGAGATGATTAATGGCTTTAAGAATCTTTAGGTTTTCAAATGAATTTCTGGTTTTACCTAGAATTTGATGGCCAATATATTCCTAGAAAAGTTCCAAACATTAAAAACAGTTAACTTTTATATCTCCAAAGCTTGTTCATAAGCAATGATTATTAGAAGGTGTTATTTTCAGCCAGTAAATTTTATATCAGACCTGTGGCTATAAAATAATTCCTTTGTTTATACTGAATGCAAATGTCCAATAAGTCCATTTCCATTCTGCTTTTGCCTTTGTATAAGGGGATAAAGGTTATGAGGTTAATTACTGAGCCCAAAATTAGAGAACATAAAAAGACCAGATGTTTGGACCAGATGTTGGGGAATAACTTTTAGATAGAATGTAAAAGTTGACAGAAATAGAATTAGGTGTCAATAGAAATGGCTTTGGCTACCTGTTGACTTTGTTCTCTATCCAGTGAGTGAATGTAATTTTAAATCCTTGCAATAAATTACTGTTAACATGCAGAATTCATAAGATTTTTTTAAACTCACCTCTTTCTCACAACAGTAACTAGTTTCAGGGGCTAAGGTATAATCATACCCATAATGCCTTGGTACGGCTGACTTTTGGTTTAAGGGGTGATTCTTGCATCCTGGTATGAAGTCTACCTCACTCAAGGATTTGGCAATCTGTAGAGCAGTGAGTGAGTTATCTCCTGAAGCTATAGGTGTCTGATCCTTCACCCAGGAAACTGATGCTTTGGAGAGAGGAACTCTAGTGGACATGTAGGGGTACAGCTTTGGTCCATTACACACTGGTATTGGCCGCTCCTGGTGAAACCTGGAAGAGTCCTTCTTAACTATCCTGTGCACATCCTGTGTGAAGACGGAACTATTCATACTGGCATTCTCTAATTTTTTGCTTGGTAACATTGATTCCTGAGTTATGCTGGGCCTCTGAATTTGTGACTGAAATGAAGTCTCGTTTTTCTGGATTTGGGAAGGATTTGACTGGTCTGGCCCAGGAAAAAGTTGGTATGAGGAAACTGGACGAGGGGTAATATGAGTTGGGCGGTCACAAGGGGGTGTGTAAGGTGGCAAGGATCCAGGGATTTCAATTTCTGTGAAGTCAGACCTGCGGGCAGCTCTGTAATCATGGCTATGCCCCCCTGTTACTTTAGGAAGTTGAATTACGGAGTCTTTGGCCCACACTACATTGGGTTCTTTGGGTGGGGGGTCTTCCTCTACCTGCCGCAACACAGGAATGCCTTCGAAAATGAAGTAGGCTGGGTTTGTGTAGCTATTAGAAGCCACAGTGCAAGAAGTGGACGATACACTGGAAGAGATCCAAAAAAATAATTAACTGAAACTCAAGTAAATGATCATTTGGTTAGGTGAACATTCAGAATCAAAGTATTTGAAAAAGGCTTATGAGAAACAGTTTAAATTCCTTTCAGCAGCAAAGAAGATATATTACTCAGCATATTTTACTCACGGATTGTGAGAAGCTTGGATGGGTGGGGGAGACCAGGGGCTCCTAACTATTCCCTTCTCATCTTTCTCAATACAGATCCATTCTGTAGTGGGAAACGAAACACAGATTTCGCACTTTACGAATAATATAACTGTCTAGGGGTAGCCTAAGAATGGCATGGCCCCAGGCCCCAGGATGCATCTGCACATTATGAATTCACATTGGTTTCATTAGGAAACCAAAAGAGGAAGCCATAACAGATGAAAAGGAAAGGAGAGCAAGACGAACAGAGGAACCAAAAGCAAAAGAGCCATAAACGGCACCGTGTGACTAGGTAAAATATTAGGAAATTATAGTGAACTAAAAAGAATATATAGAGAGGTGAGACTCACCATAGCTCCTCTCCCGTGACCGGTACTTGTTCAGTGGTATATAGACCTTGATTTGGCCTCGGATGGAACCCATCTCTTCACCCCTGTGGGTCAGGCAGGTTTCAAATGACTCTGAGTTGCTTGCCACTATAGACTGCAGAGCCACACAGCATTCACCTGGAGTAACACACATGCCACATGTCATTCATTATCATACACATTCATTCGCTGTCACACATGTTCCTTTTCAATGAAGGTCATTGTAAATGAGAAGTTGGAGTTTACAGCATACCATATGACTCAAAGCCATCACATGACTTCACAGAGAGCAGCAAGTGTTGGTCCAGAATATACGTCATATCTGAGACGATAGGTTGAAGCTGGAGAGAGAATGCTGGTTCACCAGATTGCTGGGGTTTTCTTTCCATAAGTAACACAGACCTAGGACTTTTGATCATAGGTATAAACCTATACAATATATACTATACATACATCCCTATATCCCAAAACTGTGATAGGCAGTGTCATTCTTTAGACTCTACATGTTCTTTAATTATTCCAATCTATACAGGTGAAGAAATAGTCACTGATTTATCTATAAACCTTGGGAAGCTGTTTGAAAGACCAGCTCATTTTGAGGAACCCCGGGACATCACAGCTCTGTGAGTCATTTTCTGCTGAACGGCGTGTCTCTACACAGGAAGAGAACAAAGATATATAATATGACAGCAAGATAAGCAGATATGTGGGTTTCTCTCAAACAAGTGAAAATGGTGAAGAAGAAACACCTTCAAGACACCGAGAGTGGAACTCGATGAAGAACTTGGCCTTGCTGGCAGTCTTCACTATGGCCTCAACTGACCCCAGCTCAATCCAAGCCCGGTCTGAACATGAGTCTAATTCCAAAAGCAATAAAAAATATAATTGATCAACATGAGAATATTACTCAAATAATTAATCATAGGATGGTTAAGAAAATTTCTGTTTTAGATCCAGTAACAATTAATGTGAGCAATGTCTAACAATAAAGAAATAGAAAAAATTGTAGTAGTCTTACAATTGTTTTAATATCAGTTATAAATCAATTATAAATTGCTTTAAAAATATTAATGAATTTCAAATCAGTCAAATAAAGACAAGAGACAGTCATTCACAGGTAATTCTTTCACATCATTGACAGACCTGGTTTAGGGAACTGTGCAGCCACACTGACTTGAAATGTAGCAAAAACAGGAGAGTGATCACTTGTAAAGATGTCATCTGTACAACCTGCAGGAAACGACTAAATTTGAACAAGTCCACAATGAAAATGTCGTGACTGAACTTATATATATGCTCCTGGTTCAGCTGATCTCTTTGTACTCTTGACCATAAACTCAAAGCCATTTACTGTATTGTTATTGTTAACTGATTTGCTGATCTTGTTTGTTTTCAAAGTTGCAAGTCAGGCAGAATATGACTCTGATGGTGGACCACAGACCAGTGTTGTGGTGTCTGCAAACATATTCTCAGCAAACGTTTTAGTCCTTGTGCTCATCATTGAGAAATGTTAGCGGGAACTGAGCTTGTTCTCCTTAAATAAAAACTGTAACAGAAAAGGCATTACGCATCCATTACATCAATTCGTGACTATCTATATATTCTGTTGATTCTGGCAGCTTCAGTTGGATGCTAGTGATGTCAAGCAAATGTCAAGCAACTGCAAAAAAGGTTATATTCAGAGTTTAAGGTACCCTGAAAATCATACTTTTACTATTTTCTGTATGAGCAACCTATATTTACTCTGGTCATGAAAATGAGTTGGTCTTGTGTTAAAAAAAAAATTTTAGTTATTTAAGTTTTTTTTGTTTGTTTGTTTGAGTTTTTTTTAATAATATATGTTAAATTGTATATTTCAAAAAAAAAGATGATTTGGGCAGCTGCATATGAAAAGGTACAGTTTAATTAACTAGAATAAAACAATTATACACCGCTTGAGAAGCAGAATTATAATTGTAACAGTATGTGGATTTATTACTATTATCATTATCATTATTATTATTATTATTATTATTATTACACTACAGTATGTGAATCTAGTCTGTCTTAACACACCATATGAAGTACAGGTGCTGTACGTCTCTGGATAGGATTTCCACAGGACACGATCACACCATGAAGGTCCATTCACTCGAACCTGAGGACAAACAGAACTTGAATTCCTTGTGTGTGTGTGTGTGTGTGTGTGTGTGTGTGTGTGTGTGTGTGTGTGTGTGTGTGTGTGTGTGTGTGTGTGTGTTTGTGGTTTATTAGGTCCTACCAAGTTGCATTATATAAAATTCCCATTATATTATCATACAGAATATAGCACCTGGTGCTTTCATTTAACACATTACTTAGCTCAGTTTTAGAGGGCACAGCTGATCTAATTTGACCCTGGGTGTCACTTAGAGGAGTAAAAATAGTGTCAACTATTTTCCTATTTAAGTCTTTGCCTGTGTTTCATGATAGTGAACATGCAGTGAAATAACACGTATACAGGATGCTGGTTAATGTCTTGCTGCAGTGTATGACTGTGTCATCATTTTAGATATGGCCCTAATGAGTAAAGGTTAAAAAAGAAAAACATGTGGTGGGAGAAAGCAGTTAGTAAGTAAGCTGAACTATCTATAATATTCTGTCCTGCTACAAATAAAGTAAAATCTACAGGCATGCTAATCTTAATATTCCATTTGAGCTGGGGTTGGCTTCTATAAAACATGTTAACATACCATATACAGTATAACCAAAAATTGAATAACATACAGTATATATCATATATGTTAACTTGTGTAAATATCTAAAAAAGCAATGTCTGAACTTGTTCAATTATTTGCAATATGTGTCCTAAAATGTAACTGGTGGCTCAAACTGCAATAGTAGACATGAGTAGACTATTAAACATAATGTTGGTATATGTAAAAAGAGAGCTCTACCCCACTGGTCTTGTATTTCTGCCATAGGTAGCAGTCTCTGGAGCCTCGCTCATACCGGTAAGTGGGTGGAAATGTGATCTTCTCTTCCTCTTAAGAGTGAGCAAGAGATGTCAGATATAACATGTCAGATCTCTGATACAGTTATATGCATACAGAAAATACACACATATTATATATATATATATATATATATATATATATATATATATATATATATATATATATATATATATATTATATTTCAGTGTGTTGTGCATAAAAATTTAATTACTGTAATTACAACTTCAAAGAATGTAAAGAGTAAGTCTAACAATTCTAAAGTGGTAATGATGATGCCATTGGGCATTATGGATGTAAGGCATTAAGAGAAGCTTTGGTTGTCAGATATAACTTGAAATAATTGAAGTATTATTGCTATTGTATAACCTTTGGCTAAAATAGGTCAGAGTTGCTGCAAATCCAGATCTTGATACTAAAAGTGCATGAAATAGCCAAGCATAAATCTTGTGTAGGAAGGGGCATGAATAAATGAGAGCCATACTGAAGTTAAAGAAGGCTTTTCTCTTATGGCGCTCTCTGGTCAGTTGGTCTGCATACATCAGCTCATCAAACTCACGCTTTGACACATGCTTTAAAATGTCCTGTAGAAGAGAGAGAGAGAGAGAGAGAGAGAGAGAGAGAGAGAGACCATCAATCAGGCATGAGAGACCTTGATCCCTGAAACACAGTAAAATAAACGTAGTTAAAGGAAATATCGCAATGGCCAGAGCAAACCAGTTCCCATACAAATAACCCAAAGGAAAGCTTAGACAGAAATAATGTAATAAAAAAAAAACAGTGCACAAAGTGTGACCATAATAGGCATAGGTGACCTCAACATCAAGGTCCAAGCGGTAGTTCAGGTCACCACACCAGAAGAGATGATTAAAGCGCAGGCTGATGTCAAAGGCAGCAAGCTGCCGGTCACCAAGCGATAACAGTCTGAGGATGTCTTGAAAATTCTGGTTCCTCCTGGAAGGGAGTGATCAGTAGTCAGTAGAATAAGATATGCAGCGATAGAAGGTTGGGTTGCAGAATGGAAAACATTATTCATTCAATCAGCACTGAAGTTTGTCATTACTAGACTTTCTAATAGTTGAAAAAACAGGACCGGAAGTTGTTCAAAACTACTGAAACTGTTTTAACAGATTGGGTGTTACTTAAGCATGTAACTGTGGGTGTGTATTCATACCGGTGTGCTTTCTCACTGCCAGAGGTCAAGTGACAGTTCACAAAGCCCATGGACGTCCCATTAAAGAGGAAGGAGATCCCTACGGCCCCTTTGTTTCCTGTAATCATTCAGGAAAAAATGCACAGAAAATGCACATATATATAGTGTGTGTATATACTTATGTTTATATATACACTTGAGTTTAATGAAAAACTTTGGCAAGTTTTATACTTGTTTGAGAGCAAACATAAATAGCTGGACTGCATGATATATCTAGAATAGTAATGAGATAATGGTCAAATGTTTGTTTAATGTATGATACTATTTGAGATTGATATCATTAGTATCTGTGACAGTGACTATGAAAGCACTGATCTACTCTTGCTCTCTGGAGGGTTGTCTGCATATATAACCCTGAGCTTAATGATTTGCTCTTGCATATGTTCGATATTTGGCTGTAGGACATGAAAAGACAATAAAAGAAAAAGAGATAACGAGAGAGAGAGAGAGAGAGAGAGAGAGAGAGAGAGAGAGAGAGAGAGAGAGAGAAATTTAATGTTTAACCAAACCAAACATTTATTTGTAACGTGTGTGTATGTGTGTGTGTGCAATGAGAGAGAGAGAGAGAGAGAGAGAGAGAGAGAAAGTCTTCTACCAAGTGTATTTCCCAGTCCTGTCTTCACACTTGCTGTGTTGACTTGGCTGATACACCTATCGTGCTCTGGTTTAACAAACACAGCCAGTCTGATGTTCCACAGAGACTGTACTGCCACCTACAGGACATTTACCCACAGCACAAGATCCAAGCAAAATAAATTAAAATAAGTTACAAGAAGAACAATACTACTACTACTACTACTACTACTACTACTACTACTACTACTAATAATAATAATAATAATAATAATAATAATAATAATAATAATAATAATAATAATAGACAGAGCTTTAATATATATAGACATAATAACATAACATATTTTAACCTGTTTAAAGTCAATATTGGTAGCATTTTTGAGTGTGGATCTGATATGTTCTGTCCACTCTTTCTCTCCTTGAGGGTTGTCCTGAGTGCCAAATGCATAGATATCATGAGGCAAGCAAGCTGTGGAGTCATCAGGAGTCAGTCCCAAACCACAGCATTTAGCCCAGGACTGTAGAGTAGGTGGAGGGAGAGAGCCACCTACAAAGAGGTAAAGTAATAATAAGCAGTGTGGTTTTCACTTTTATTTAGTTATGTTGTCTTACAGTATATCTTACATGAAGGAATCAGAGAGGATGGCCTTGATATCTTAATCAGTGTCAACATTACATAACAAGATATCTGCCTCTCAAGTATAGTCTCAGATATTAAGATTTATAACAATTTCCCCAATGATTTAAATAAAAGTACAATAAAAGGTAAGGTTAGTGTTATGGCAGGGACAGAGTTCAAACACAACATTACAGCTTTTACAGAATTCTGCATAAGATAAAGCAGTGCATAGTGATAACCACACAGCTTTATCTTATTTGTATGCACTATATAAAAAATATAAAAAGTACATTTCAAACAATAAATGCACAGCTTCTTACCCATGTTCCATGTGCCCACAAACACAGAGACAAGGTCAGGCTCATTCTGTTGAGAGAACGTGCTCTTCATCAGCTGCAGAAGCTGGCAGAAAGCTTCTCTTTTCTGTAACATGTTAAGATTTTAAACAAAATGAATAATTGTGATTTGGTGTACTGATTCTCTTTTCTTTTCTTAGAAACTAAAATATATTTGTTCCTGCACTATAATATAGCTTTTCTGGGTTTCAGAACAAGGTGTTTTTTTAAGTAAGTGATAACAGTAACTATCTTTTTATAGAAATGGCACAACATTTAAAATAAAACAATTTACTGATAAAAAAAAGGTATGACATGTCTAATAATCAAAGAAGTTACCAGTGGCAAATATCTGTGTTAAAAGAAGACTTAAACGTAGACCATGGACTATTTCCCAAACACTACACACCCTGTCGTTTTTTACTCCCTACAAATGGTATTTTTGACTAACCTTGAAGCTCTCAAACAGTAGCTCTCTTGGAGGCTTGTGATGACTGTCCACTACCATCCTCAACTTAGTTGGGCTGCTCTGAAACTTTACCAGCTGCACAACTGATATTCAAACATACAATAGAATTAAATTGTTGAGGCAGAGTATCGTTTTGCAATATAGTATAGTTTAGTAGTGTGGTATTGTATCATTTGAGACTGGACTATATCATAAAATGAATTACTTCAGCAGTCATGTGGGGAAACTTACTCCGGTCTTGTGTGAGTGTCTCTATGCCAAATGAGCCGGTCTTCCTGTCAAAGAGCAGCACGCCATTTTCCACATCCACTGACACCATCTGCCTTCCATACCTGAACACCTTCACCTAAATATGTACAAATACACACCGAATTTTACAATATATATATATATATATATTCCCAGTTGTGGGACAAATAAATGATCTTGTCTTATGTTTTGTCATCCCTGTCCAATCACAGCTTTAAAATGTCATCTTAGCAAGTTAACATTGCAGTACAGTATCTAGAATATCATCAAAATGATCTAGCTGACAAGATAACAAAAAATAAGATTCCAAGGCAAAGATTATGAAATCTATTTCTAGACATAATTTATCATTTTTAAGAATTACATTTTTTTTGTTCTCAGTAAAAACAGCAGAAATATGCCTAAAATAGTATAAATAATCTTATATTTGGTTTATCATATTCCTATAATAAGAAATAGTAGATAAATCTGACTAGATTCACTTGCAATGGTGTCATTATTGCAGTTAGCACATTTAGCTAGTTATCAAGTTTAGCCAGTCAATAGAGAAATAACTACTCGTGATCACAACAAAGATTTCATTTGTAATGCTAGCATAATATGTAGCTTAATGTTTTGCTAGCTATGACTTGTTTAGCTTGTAAGGCAATATTTTAATATCCAAAGGAGATCTCATTCAGGTCATATACAGATAGGTTTAGCCACACTGTCATATTCAATGGGTGCATACTAGTATTTTTGCCTAGCTTGTTTCCCCAATAAACCCATGTCTAACCTGGCAAACCCATCGTGAAAGGTCTGATATGCCCTGGACATCCTCCGCCATTATGTTTTTCAGATGACGACCAAGGATTTACCTGAAAGCTTTTCACAGGGATGACTTTGGCAGGAGATTTTACAGGGGATACAAGCTCAGGTACAGGTGCTGGCTGCACAGAAAGGTTGTGATTGGCCACAGCCTCTTGGAGGGCTGTAAGAACCTGTAAAGGTCATGGCACAGTTTAAATATAACAAACAAACGGAAATATAGTGAAAAAACACTTCTTATGAGACAAAAATGATTGAATACCCTCTTCTCTAGAGAAGATAGCAGGTTGCATAGAGTTGTTATTTTGTAGAGCAGAGTATCAAGGTTCTCTTCTGGACCTTTTCCCATATTCTAAAGAATTCAAAACAGGTGAAATTATTAGACATTAAAAAGCGTATAATTATTAGAATGCAAAGCGTTCTCTTTTTTTAAAAGTAGAGTGTGTAATTGAGCAAAGGAATATTAGCTCTATGATGCATGACACTGCTGCTTGATCAGACAGAGTAAAGGTTAACCAGCTGATAGTAGTATAGCTAGTATAGACCAGCTAATAGTCAGTAACTTCTGGCCATAGTTGTGAAACATAATTTGAGCAATGAGTTTTAGTTACAGTCAGCTTTAACACATTTATTCTAATGATGTGGGCAATAGAGATTTTTTGAGAATGTGACAATTGAGTCTGTGCACTGTGAACAAACGTGTCACAGAGAAAAGTTTGTCTTGAATTCTGTCATTTATAATGTAAAATATTCTTGATATCAGCTGTGCAAAGTGCATTAGAGTCAAGTTAGTGAAGTTAGGGATTTCTAGAGATATATCTGAAGAGTTGAATCAGATTTTGGACTAGACTGAATGATGGACTGTAGTCATTAAGTATAAGACTTGGGCAACCCTGTCTTTATTCATATAAATAAACTGATATTAATTTTTAATTTAATTATTTTAAAGAGAGTGCCAAAACTAAAACTACTCTTTTTTACAGTCAATGTAGACATTTGTTTCAAGTCTAAATCTAAATCACCATTTCAAATATAGATTATATGGTTTACCTGGATTTTAGGACAGGTCAGTTGACAACTGGGATGGTCAAAGACTTTAGCCAGGGTCTCCAAACTGGACATTGTCTGATCAATCTCACTGCAGATGCAAGAATAAAAGACAGATTTTTTTTCTCTTCTGGTTATTTGTATATTAGAGCAGTACTTTCTAGTAACGTTCTGGGCTTAAAGCATTGTTAAAGGGGGGGAATCACAACCCACCATTTTCAAAGCTATTAGATTTAAAATTGATTTTTCATAGATATTAGATTAGGTGTCTGGACACTTAATTGGAATTGATTTAATCCAATATATAATAACGGGGGAAAGCATGTCAGCTTGGCATAAATAATGTCAGCTTGGCCCTAATGAATTCTGTACTACATGGCCAACAGCAGACAGCTGACCAATCATTCTCACATGTGCTCTTTGAACATCCTATACCAGGTTTAGTCAACCGTTCAATGAGGTCAGGTGAGGAGGACAGGAGAGGAGTCAGCATTCTGATGTATCCCAAATGTTAATGCTTCTACAGCATACAGAGATATTCTATATAATTGTGTACTTCCAACTTTGCGGCAAGAGTCTAACGAAAGTCAACACATGGGTTGTGTTGTTTAGGTGTCCAAATACTTCTGGCTATATATTGTATCTGTAAATAGTTTAGTAATAAAAAGCTCTGTGAATTATTCACAATTTGGTAATAAGCCTAACGTTGAAATAGTTATCAGTTATTCAGGGTTCATGGATGCAAATTGTTGATGAACCCCTTATTGAGTATGCACACACACACACACACACACACACACACACACACACAGTAAGATGTTGTCAGATAAAGAGTTGAGTTGTACCTGTGCAGTTTATGGCAGGTGGAGCAGAGGATTCGCTGGAGAAAGTGTAAACCTGAGCCTCCTTTCTTCAAACTCTCCAGATCCAGAGTCACATCACCCCGCAAGTACTCACCAAGCAGAGCCACCATCTCAGAAGTCACACTACTACACACAGACATAAAAGTTATACCACTTGTAATGCAATAGTATTCATGTCCCTTTATCTCTGTGATATCTTATTCACAGCAGTTATCACTTGGATTTGAAAACAGAGGTCACCATCAAGCTGACGATAATTATTTAATATAGAAAGTGGTATGTTTTCACCTGGTTGTGGTGATGCCCTGCAGTCTTTGCAGCAGTAGCTGGGACCCTGGTGTTTGAGTTGCAGGAGTTAATTGGGCTGCAGGGGGCGCCTGGACTGCAGGAGCGGAAACCACTGGGTTCCACACAGAGCCTGGCTTCTCATCATCTCCGTCTACAACATGAACACATAACATTATGAAAACCACAATGACAAATTTGGAAATACAGTTCTGTTTATGCATTTAAGGCATATTCCCTCTATGAACTTTCAGGAGCTAAATTTTCCAAGCACAAATATTCTAGCAGACTGTGAGCCAGACTAGTAAAAGTTTCACTTCCAGTCTTTACCAGCATGAATAAATAAACACAGTATATTGGAGCATTAATATATTTTAGATGAACCCCTGCCTTTTTTAATCTGTGAGTGACAAGTGTACAGTAATTTATTATTTCTATTTATATAGCCTCGTATATGCAATTTTTGTTTTATTGCACATGACCAAAACATACATTTACTTCATAACATCAACAAGAACACTTTTTATTTTATTTTATTGTTAGTTTATAAGCAAACCAATTGAGTCTGTATTCATTATGTATTGTGTTTATGGTAGCATTGCATTTTTTATTTGTATATGTTACACACTACTGCTGCTGCATATTGCAAAAAAGCATAATATCACACAATATTGTTATTTGCACTACCATGCACGTCTCACACTTTATGTACATGATCAGTCATATATTCTGTATTCATATTTAATACTCATAATGTCTATATTGTATCACATCGTCTTCATTTTCTTGTATAGTCTTTATTATTTGTTTTGTATAGTATAGTGTTATTTATGTCTGTACTTTTGAGAGTCACAAACAGCTGGAACCAAATACCTTGTGTGTGTCAACACACTTGGCCAATAAACCTGATTCCGAATCTGATTATGATTATGATTTTATATGAAACTTGCATGGGAAAGTCTAGATGTGGTAAAATGTAAATGCAGAGGATTGTAATCTTGATTGCTCACACAAGTGTGAAGGTGTTGATCAAAAAACAAGAACTGAACGGGTGTGCTTTTATTTATATTCTGGTAGAATATCCTCAGAAGGAAAGCAATGCCTCAAAGTTTTTACATAGCATTGACATCTGTCTGAACTTCACAAAAATTAATATAAAAAATATATGAATAAATATGTGAAATATAGCATTTAATAAAAACAAAACAAACAAAAAAATAAAGCTTTTACTAAATATACTTAAAAAGTTTCTTTTTGGTTTCTGATGCAAAGATTAAGGATATGGAAATGTCTTGGTAGCATATTGAAAAGAGACAAACAAGTGTAAGTGTGTGTATGTGTGCATGACTGTGAGAGAGTCTTACCTGAACTCTCATCCACTAGTTCGGTCTCTCGTAATACTGGATAAAGCAAAGGGATTACCAGGCCTTTATGGGGTTGCTGGTATCCTAAAACTAAATCACCAAGAGTTCGGAAACAGTTCACCTGCACTCCTTGTGTGGTCTGTACAAAAGTAAATGCCCACATACAAACACACACATAGAGAGAGAGAGAGAGAGAGAGAGAGAGAGAGAGAGAGAGAGAGGTTTACCTTAGACATTTACCTTAACATATAAAAACCAATCATGGTCAACCCCTATTCTACTTCAACCACTGAGTTTATACCTCTGCAATAATGTCAGAGCAAAATAGTGCCATGGAAACTGCCCTTATAGACACAAGCAGCAGCCCAGATTTTTGTATTCCATGCCACTGTTCTAAAGATTAAAAAGACTTCAGTTTCATCACACAATAATAAACCATGCTGACCAATTTCAGTTTCCAAAAATCAAATGTATCTGTTAAAAAAAAAATCTGTTGCTTCAAATACAGTATGCGCTTAATCACATATATCTATGTGTATGTGGGGTCACAGACATACTAGGGTATTTTGGTTGGTGTAACATTTGTATAAAATCTCGACCCTAACCTGCCTTAAATGTCAAAAATTATAGTAAATAGTAAATGTCAAAGGTCTTCATCATCTGCTTCCACACAAAAATATATGCAGTACATTCATGCACACATTTTATTTGTTTGTTTTATTTCTTTATTTCTTTTTTTTTTTTTAGAAAATTGTATGTTCCTTGTGTTGACTACAGCATTTTGGCATATTCAATCAAACAAATCCACTTTGGTTGCCAAAACATTTTTCAGACAGCAGTATTTTCCTCCAGACTGGAAGAAAAGGGCTTCTTGAAAAACGATTAAAAAGGCAGAAAGAGACAGTGGGAGAGACTGGATTGGAAAAAGTCTGCCCCTTAAATAAAATGAACCGAGAAACCAGCAACTATTCTTACTTCTTAAGAGAGAATCAACCACGAGGCACTGCTGACAGAAAACGAAAAAGTGTGTGTGCATGTGTGTGTGTGTGTGTGTGTGTGTGTGTGTGTGTGTGTGTGTGTGTGTGTGTGTGTGTGTGTGTGTGTGAGTGTGTGTGAGTGTGTGTGTGTGTTGGGGGTTGGGTGCATGTTTTTATATCATGGTAGGGACTAAAAGTCTCCACGACCAGAAATATCTGACTATTTGGCCATTTTTAACTTGTGGAGACATGTGGCTGGTCCACACAAGGAAAACATTTTATTTTAAAAAGCTAAAAGAGCCAAGCAGCTTCCTTTTGGTTACGAAGGTTAAAGTTAGGATGCACAAAATAATTATATCAATGGATTGAGACAAGTGTGTGTGTGTGTGTGTGTGTGTGTGTGTTAGATTATAGAAAAGCTCATGGGTTTAAGGTGTGTTTTATTGTTATGATGGTCTGCATCTGCCTTTAATTAAAAAAAAATAGTGACACAGTATAAATGTACATATTGTACATAATGTGCTGTTGTACGTCTATCTATCTATGTATCTATCTATCTATATATATATATATATATATATATATATATATATATATATATATATATATATATATATATACATAAAGAAAAAGTATTAAAAATATTAAAGTATCACAAATACTCACAAACCCACAGACTCATGCTCATGAAAAATGACCATTCCAGCAATTCTGCATGGGATAGTTACTATGTGGGTGTTGGAGGAATCTGTGTGAAACACATCATTTACTCAGAAAACTACTGAAGTCATTCCCCAGACATGCAGTCACTTGGAGCCACACACACACACAACAAACACTGCTGGAACAAAACCAAAGCACAGTAGAAGCACAAGAATTACATTGTTCCTCTTGTTCCCTCACAGTTCTTACAGTTCTTACAGTTTAAGGAATTGAAAATGTTATGCTTATAAATCAACAAATTGCACAACAAATTTCCCAGTATTCCTTTACTTCTTTACATTTTATGCTATCCCCTGAATAGAACGATTAGAATTGTAGACACATTTAACACAGTGTTTAATGTGTCATGGTGGTTTTCTGTTAAGAAGCTAACAATGTGTCCCCTCACCTGAACAGCCAGCAATCCATCTGTGTCAGGCAGGATGCGGTAAGTGTGAACATGGCGCTGGAATCTAGAGAGAACACATTTAAATTTACATTTACAGCATTTGGCAGACACCCATATCCACAAAAATGATTATTAATAATCATGATAACAAAGAAAAGAAACTATACAATAAATACTGAAGTGACCTCTACAACCAATATACAGACTACAACATGGAGTGGTTGATGCCATACCACACAATAACCCTGATACTAGCTGGTGTAATCTTGTTTATCTGCTATGTGGTTCAAACCCTCTCTTATGTTTTTGGCCTTATTAATTCCTTAGTGTTGTGGTTTAGTCACATTTGGGCCATGATTGTACAGCTGAACTTTCTCTTTGCTGTGGGTACAATGTATATATGAAGAAAATGAAGAACAGAAATAAGCAAAAAGAGGTGGTAGGTCATGTAGAACGCTAAGGTGACAGTGAAAGGAAGTGAAAAAGAGAAGGATGAAAGAGAGTAAAGGGGAGACGGCATATGAAAGAATGGGAGAGTAGAAAAAAAACACTGAATCCTGGAGGCCTCAGTCTTTAGGAATGTGTCTGGAAGGGAGAGTAAAAAGGAGCCTTTTCCTCCAGAGGCCAGGTGGAGAAAAGGGGAACTATTCTGATCTAGTGGGGATCAGGAAAGGTTTGCTGTCTTACCCCAACAGAAATCTATAATAAATGGCAGACAAAAACTTAAAGCTCATTTAAGCTCCAGACGCATGGTGTTCACCAACAGCTCATTCCATTTTAGCCTCAGTCTCAATAGTTCTTAAGTACAGTAGGTATGTTTCATGTATAAAATTTAAACAGACCTCATGAGGGACAGCTGCCAGATTACAAGAATGAGATCTGATCACTCATGTTCTTGGAATTTTAAACTAATTCTGAGAATACCATGTGGCTTTACTTGTGGGTTTAACTTTGTAGGTTGCTGGTTGTTGTTGAAAAAACAACAGCCTCCTAGCATGCATGGATGAGAGTTGAAGCTGGTGTGTGCATGTATGTGTGTGTGTGTGTGGCTGTTACTTACAGTAGACAAAGTGCGTAGGCACCAGGCACAGACTCGCTGTCCCGCACCAGAAAGCTGCCATCCTGCCCGGCTCGAGCCAGCAGCTCCTCTGCCTGAACCCGACTAATGTCCCTGTGATACCATGCTGGTGCCGTCATTGTAGCCCAACAAGGCCACTATCAAATAACTTCTGAGTCCTTATATCCACCTTATAACTGCCAAGATAAACAAATCAGTGGTAGCAATCCAAAAAAATGATCCAATGCAAGCAGGGAAAGGCTCAAGGTCACAAGAAGACCATAGCTTATAAGCTTTTCTCATCCCCGCAAGAAAAAAAAGGTCTTCAAATTTCTTCCAACAAAACTAATCAACCTTCACCGAAGCCAAGTACTGTCTTGACATAATAAAATATGTTTGCTTTCCAAGGGTGCGCAATCCAGAGGGTGTCTCCAGGACCAGTTCCTTCAGTATGAAGATTTGGCACTTGTTCAGATGGAGGATGATCTTCAGCGAAGTTCCTTCTCTGCTGTGTTACTCCCAGAGCATAGTTGGCCAGCTGATGCTGGAAGGTCAGTAAAACAGTCAACTCTCATGTAAGCACTAATAAAAGCATCTATTGTCCCTAGATATGGTCAGTATTAAAAACCCTTCCATGAAGCAGAACTAAGAGCAGAGCAAAAAAAGTAATCTAGTGCTATATCCAAGTGTACGTCAGAGCAGAGCCACCACAAAATTCAAATGATTTTCCACTCAGTCGGTTTAGCCTTATAAGGAAAACAAGAGGGAGGAACCCCTCAGAGAAGTTCAGCTGATGTCTGCAAACTTCACAAAAGTGCAGTCACATGCAGCTTGGCATCCATGAAGAAGTAGTATACTGACAGTATACAGGTCTAGACTTCATGTGCAGAGACATGTATGATGAAAACAATGTTTTCCTGTCCCTAAAACTACTAGCACAGAGATGCAGGGTTACAGCCAGCAGACCTTGCCTAGCACTGAGCAGTCATAGGAAGTGTTTCACTGTGTCACTGCTCCAGATGGTAGAAAGGAAGAGAGTTGAGAGCAAAAAAAAAAACAGTTTAGAAAGAATTCCTCTGAGTGACTTCACTTGATCAGTGGTGCGTGAAACCAAGTCCGGCCCCACAGTCTCACTCTCGTACAGCACTAAATTCTTGCTCTTACATGCTCTTAAGTACACAGACAGACACAACAAGACAGTGTACTATATCTGACTCACCTTTAAATCAATGTTTGTGCATATAACGCTCACTTCTCTGATCTCATTTATGAGCATGCCATTTCCCTCTTTCCCTGTTTGCCTCTCTTGGTATCAGGAAGTTGAGGGCGCAGCCTCCTCCTCCATATGGATATGATCATTCCCTTTCTGTCCTTTCACAGTCTTGCTCCACCTTCATCCCTTTTCTTCTTTCTTTCTTTCTTTCTTTCTTTCTTTCTCATGCTGTATGGAGCTTTTTCTCTCCACTGGCAGCTGTCTTGCTTTTTTGCCTCTCCCTACTCAGCAGAAATGTGCTGCACAGCTCTAGCTAGCCCTCAACCACCAAACTAACACATCTCTCTCTCTATCTCTCTCTCTCTCTCTCTCTCTCTCTCTCTCTCTCTCTCTCTCTCACATGCATACACACACAAATAAATAAAAGTTCATACCCAATTTGCAGTTTGAAATGATTATTTTTGTTCACTCTTAAGTTGTTTAATAGACGACGTGAGGTATGAGCCCCTCCTCACTCCCTTCTCTGTCATCTTATTTTTGGTCTGAATTTGATTGTGGAAACAGATCTCAAGCAGTTAGATGCGGGTACAAGTTATTGGATACACAATATGCTGGTCCCACAAAGCAGGATTTATCTTTCAGCACCCCCTGCTGTTGAGATGCGGTCATAAACAGTAAATACAAACACATCTTGATGTAGGTCCTGATTCAAACTGAATTGGAACTGAATCAAGTAGTTTGCAAGTGTGACTGACACTCCTGAAGCCATTGTGTTGTGAGGTTGTTTTTGTTTTTATAGTAAGACTAAATGCAACTAGTCAATACTGCTATAAAGGTTTTTTTTTTTTACTGTAAAAGTGCAGTTAATTTTCAAATCATTTCTTAGGAGCCTTGTCAAAATTTCCATGCTGTGGGTCTGGCCAGCTTCTTTGATTTAGGTGTGTGTACATTTTACTGATCCAGACATCAGGCTGGTGTAGATTTGAGAGAACAGGAAGGTTTTGTTAAAGTGTTCAAAACCCACCATTTAATTAATCTATTCATGGTATTATGCATGTGAATATGAATATGAATCAATTCCCTGGCTCAAATTAGCCCAAATCTTTTTATTTAAACAATGTGCTGAATTTATTTGTTTCTAATAGTTTATTTGTAATATGATAGGATCCAAAACATTTTCTATCAAAAATAAAATAAATAGAAAAAATGTAGTTTCCCTCAATGGGACCAGACAAAATGTACCCTCAAGGTCAAACCTGTCCGATATTTATATCCTTTCATTCCAAAAAGATACGAAAGCATTCGCACAATCATGCACACACTCACACACGCCCACACAAACACACACAGACACACCTGACTCACTCTGGTGGCCGATCATGCCATCATTTCAGAGAATGCCCTTTCCACGAAATGGCTGCGTCTTTCTCAGTAAGTGTATTTTTAAACCTTTTGCATATTGATGAACGTATTTGGTGTATAACTGTGTATAGTGCACTCTGTGCATGTATGCAAATATTCAGTTTCACCTGTGATTATGTGCGTAGAATAGCAGTGATATTTCATACCGCTTGAACATGCAAATGCAAAGATTTTCATGCAGTGTAATGTCACATAAACACATGTGCACCACAGGAAGGATTTAGTTAAAGAATAATGAAGAAAACTAAATATATATATGCAGTTAGTAATGATGTGCATGTTATACAATGTTTGATCTTCACTCATATAGTCTCACAGGCCAAGCAGCTTATGGAGCATAAGCTATAGACTAAGCGGATTAAATATCATATCCTCCCCTAAAGAGACTAGAAACAACAGTGTGATGTTTCCCTAAACATAGACACACACTCTCAAAATAGAACAGCTTGGGTATTTGAATGAAAGCCAACATGTGGATGTGAATGTGGTACAAAACGTGCTGCACACAGATGAGTGTGTTTAAGCATTGGATAAAAAAAATGAATATCACGTCTAGAGAAATAGAATTAAAATAAATTATTACTTCTGCCAAACGGGTGATTAGTATGTTTTAATCAGTAAGTCAAACTTTGAAAAACAATTGAATGTTGATCTATAAAGCTCTTACAATTATTGGAGAAGGATGGTGGGGGTAACAATGGGATCATGACAGCATTTGAGGAGAGCAGACATGGGAAAATCTGGCCATGTGCACACTTTCACCTAGCAGTCATGAGCCAGTGGTCAGGGGTTAATAATAAGTTGTAGTAAGTTGTGCTTAAGAAGACTATAAACAAAAATAGGGCATGCGGTTATAAGAAAATGATCAATGATGGGATAATGTAACACCCACTGCAAACTGCATAATTATTATTATTACTGCCCCAAAATTGATTATATTCCTATAACAGCATGATCTGAAGTGTTTTTTTTCTCTTATACCATATATTACGGAGTACCTACAAGCCGCTTATTGTACCAGGGGTTCATTTCAATTTAATTTTAAAAGGCAATATCACACTTAGCATTATATACCAGCTGGATAAGGGACTATAATCCAAATGCAGACCATCTGCTGAGATCATTTCCAAAGGAAAATCCAGAAATCGAGGCTATGAACCTCACCCACTCACCTCCTGTGCAACATCAATACTTTCAGTCAAAAGGAAGTACACTTTTATGACAAGCTGGCATTCTGCTTAGCTGCACATGATGTACTGTATGTGTGGGTGTTTTACTTACTGTCCACAAAAAATGGAGACAAATAGGATCTAAAGATATCTTTTTATAATAGCAACAGTGTGTTGAAATACACTGGTGTTTTAGGCTGGAGTGGAAGACCAGGCATCCTAGTGACTCATGACTTCTGTAACAAAGCCAGAGTGGCATGAGGTTATAGTTTTGAAGCTCTGAAAACCATGCTAATAGGGACAAGACGTTATTATCGCACTCCATGCAATCCAACCAAACTCACCCAATTTATGACATATCATTTTTATTTTTTAAATCACCATGCTGGTGAATTTCAAATCTCTTTAAGAATAATGTGATATTTATTTTTATACAGGAAGCTCACAAAAAGGAGCAGAGTAAGGATTGGTGTTAAAGAGGAGCTGCTCCTATATAGTGGTTGTAATGAAAGCAGGGAGGAGAGAATAATATATTAAGGCAGATAAGCAGAAGTGACTGATGCACTCTCAAAGCAGCTGGACTGCAGAAGGATTACAGCAGGAGCAGAAGAGCAGACACATAGCCAATAAGGTAAGAGTAGACTGTGCATAGCAAGGGAGACAGCGTCCAGTGAGCAACAGTGTTCGGGGAGGATTTCGGATACAGAAAAGGTAGCCAAAGGTTTTGTGTATCAGATATCATGCTACATATAAAATGATGAATTACAGTATGATGGAGCTTAGCATTGTGAGCATGTTATTAAGCAGCAACTGTTGTAAGTAGATCTGTGCCTGGTGCATTAATCTTTCTTTTGTTTCTGTCAGTTATTCATTACTAATGCATTTAAACTCTCTTTTAGTATTCCTTTTACATATTGCACAATGTCATACGCATTTATATGTGGATATGAAAAACAAATTAGAAATGATAGATCTGGATGTTGTGGAATGTGAAACGTACGTTCGAATGATTTCTTATTTCAAAGATGCTTCAGAAATCCAGGGCATATCTTGTGCTTTAGAGGCAAACATACTAGCAGCTGCGATCATAATGTGAAGCTCCTCAGGGCTAATGTTTTTCTCACATTTTAATAAATTCAAGCCATAACATCTGCTTGGATGCTGTTATACTGAATCACTGCTCGGTATCTGTAATGATTTAACTGTCACATTTTCCACTGTAGAACAGACTCAACAGGGAAAACAGGAAAATGTCAAAGTAAGTTCAATTGAATATATAGTATATAAATTTAGGTTCATGAATATTTGGACATTGAGAAAAAACTTTTCAGCTGTCTACCACAGTATAAGATTTTCAGCTTTAAATATTTAAAATCAGGTGAATGGTTGGTTGGCCTTTGGTTTTCCAGACTTGTTTGGAAATCCTTTGTAGTCAATGCCTGAGGTCATAGACTTTATCAGTTTTGCCTTAAGCAAAGTGAAATGGCAAAGAAAACCATTTGTATTTATTCTGGTTAAAACTTCCCTTGCTTGTTGACTTTAACACAGTTACACCTCTCACTTGATCCGCCAAGCGTTACAAAGCTTTGTTTTTCTTTGCCTGGGAAAGAAATCCTATTATCCTTTTGGTGTTTCTGAGCTCATCAGAAAATTCATTCTTTTGAAGAATGTGCCAAATAATTGATTGTGCCACACTACTAGTTTTTTGCCACATTTTTCTGATTTCTAAGTGCAAAGTTTAATTCATTTGTCTAAACATATAGGGTAACAACAGACTGTATACATTTACAATTATCTCAGTACAACAACTGAAAAGTTATACAGATGCGGATTTTACTAAATTGTTTTTAGGTAAGTGTATAATAACTGGCTTATAAATCATTTATATATAATTTTTCTTTCAAAAACAATGACACCGTCAGTGTTGTGGTAATGTAGAATGGGGAATTACAAAGTACGATTTTTTTTTAAAGCATATACAATTATTCTTTATAGCAGCGTTTACAAGAAGAACAGTAGAAATGGCTTGGTAAGTCTCCCATATACAGTGGACATCTGCTGTCTCCACACATAGCATACATAATGTACACGGCTTGTATTTATTTAGATTCCAAACATTTTTCACTAGTTGGCACCCCAATGAAAGCTTTCATTTCAGATTTGTATTTACTTGGGAAAGAGAGACTTTGTGGACCATGTGGACCATGTTGATATTGTGGGTAAGATCTTAGAGTATGTAAAAATGCAAATATCAAAATACCTTTCAAGAGAGATGAGAACGATGTTTAAAAACGTGATTTATTTATTTTTTTTAATTTACAGACGGGGTGATCAAGGTGGACACTTCAGAACTGGATGGAAGAAAAGGTATCGAGAACACACATCTATCATCATCATAAAGAATTTAAAAACACAACATGAGACGAGCATGAAGCACATCAGATGGGACTGTTTGTAACAACACAGCTTTAACACTGTAAACACCATGGCTACATTAAAATAGCAGAAGCACTTGTTTAGTCACTAAAGATTCTAATTAAATCATTTCTTTGTTTGTGTTTGTTGTAGTGTTTGTGCAGCTGGCTTGTTTCTTCCACTATGGGAAGGAAGATTTGGATGTGATCAGTTTGTCCTTCAGAAAAGACATTTGGATCCAGCATATTCAAATTTATCCTCCACCTGCTGATGACAAACCGGTTATCACACCCATGCAGGATGTCCTCATGAAGAAAGCAGGGGAAGGATCACACCCCTTCACTTTTAATGTAGGTTAATGTGCGCAGTGCTGTGTACATCAAGAGACTTACACTGTGGTAACTGCCCTTAAATTATGCACTCTGTGCTTCTTGCTTTCTGAAAGATTCCACCAAACCTGCCATGCTCTGTATCTTTTCTCCCAGCGCCATGGGACAAAGGCAAGGTACTGCATCCTCTCTCCTTTCTTCTTCTACCCCCCAAGACACACACACCACAGTATACACATAACAGCTTTTAATTTCATTCCTTACTCTTCACTTCTTGTCATCACTATTACAGGCTTGTGGTGTTGACTTTAAAATAAAAGCCTACATTGCCAACATGGCCGATGATCCAGATGAGAAAATTGACAAAAAGTGTGTATCGTATCAATATGTAACAGTGTATTGGTGTGTAACTAAGAACTATAGCCATTTATTTTACTTGTGTATATATATATATCAATTTTTCTGTCTCTCATGATTTATAGAGAAACTTGTCAATTGATCATTCGCAAAATCCAGTTTGCACCAGACATGTTGCTACCTGGGCCTGAGGTCAATATCTGCAAGCAATTCATGTTTTCAGGAAAGATGATTCACCTGGAGGCCTCCTTACAGAAGGAGGTATAAAAAGTTATAGTTACTATTATTGATTGGCTGATATTATCAAACTGAATTCCACAAGCTTTTTTCAGGTCAAAAATTGATTAATTTGATAATCCAAATGTTCAATACTTGTTTTTTAGGTTTACTATCATGGGGATCCAATCCGGGTCAGAGTGAAAATAACCAACCAGACCAAAAAAGTGGTGAAAAAAATCAAAATTTCCAGTAAGTTGGGATTCATTGAAATAACACTGGCAAAATAATTGGAAAACTACACTATTGCATACTAATATGTTGCACTATTGTGGGTGTATATATCTTATACAGTTGACCAGACAGTAGATGTTGTGCTCTACTCAACTGACAAATACACCAAAGTTGTTCTCTGTGAGGAATTTCGGTGAGTCCAAATGACTTAACATGCATTATGTGACCTATTGATCAAAATCATTTACTGTATACAGGCAGGTGGCAAGTTAATAAAAATCCAGTATGAAGTCACAAGAAAATCTTCAATATGTCTTGGGAAGCAGTAGATCATGTTCATAGATTTTAGTGGGGCAGGACAACAATAACATCAACATAGACACAAACTTGATGTTATAGTCTACAATCTAGTGAATTTATAGCATAAATCTGTAATACTCCGTTGAAAACATACAGCCATCCAGCATTCGGTTGAGCAGTTCAGTTTCCTTCCCTGGTAACTCTTTGGAAAGCTCTGTCATTTAAGCAAGGCCCTTATTCTTCAGTTGCTCAGTTGTATTAAAGAGATAAATGTAAGTTGCTCTAAGGGTGTCTGCCAAATGCTGTAAATTTCATGTAAATGGTCCAAAGACATGCTCTGTAGGCCGACCGCCCTCTCACCCATCCTGGGTGTCTCTTCAGTTAGGTTCCTCACAACACTGAAAAGGATAAATGGCTCATAAAATAGATGGATTGAGAAAATCTGTGAGTGCTGCTGAGAAATTAACTGGACAAAAATTTAACCTAATTTCTAACTCAATTAATTTTAACTAGCCCAAATTGGCCACACTGTCATTAACTGTCCTGTCTGCTGCTCATCCTTTACCAAAAATGTTTGTTGAATGACTATGAGGCTATTTAATTAGTGCTTGTTACAGTTCACAATTTTTATAATTGGGTGTAATAATAAGTCTATTGAGATAAATGGAACAGTGAGTGCACTGCCCATGATTGTGCACCATATGAAAAGGCAAGCAGATCAATTGAACTGCTAATAGCAACACTTTTTTAATTGTTACTCATTCAAAATAGATGATTAGCATAATTCTAATTCTTCTAAATTAAAATTAATAATAAATCTGAGGACTTTATGAAAATTAACATTTATTGAATGGCTGATACACTGTATATGGTGGGGCATAGGGGTCGGAGTCATGTCATTGATTAAGCCAGAGATTATTCATGTCTCTCCAACTGTGAACCACCAAATCCTTCAGTAAACCATTGTATTTTATTTTTATCAACACATTTTATTTTGTCTTTCAATTATCACTCTTTTTCAGGGATCAAGTAAATAGCCAAACAACATTTGAGAAGGATTACATAGTCACACCTCTCCTGGCCAACAACAAAGAGAAATATGGTCTGGCATTGGACAGCAGGCTAAAAGACGAAGACACAAACCTTGCATCATCCACAATGTAAGTCGAGACCCATCTTAACACGTGCGCTTATGTCTCAACACCTAAACATGATCTCACTGAATGTGAGAAACTACAAACACAAATCTACATCACAAAGCATAAGAAAATTGACTTCCTGAAATTTACAGAGTAACAATCCATGGTGTTTAGCTCCAAATTAATCAGATGCCACTGACACCTTTAAGGTGACTCAAGCATTTTAGATTAGGGCTTGAAATAAATCATGTGATGTTTACAAAAATACATTGACGTCTCTAATAATATTGTTTATAATTACCTTGTCAAATAAATCTCCTAGTTACTTTGTGTCATATAAACTAACAGTGTACTAATCAGTTATTTCTACTGTTGTAGTCTCCAAACTGGTACGTACAAAGATGTACAGAGCATTCTGGTGTCTTACAAAATCAAAGTCAACCTCATGGTGGTCGGTGCTGGTGTCTTGGGAAGCCTTATATCCAGGTTAACAATTTTAATCTGCATAATATTAAACAAAACAAATGTAACATATCTATAACAGGTCTAATCTATTGTAGTATGTTTTCCATTTACAGTTATGTTACTGCTGAAATACCTCTGATCTTGATGTCACCAAAGCCAACAGGTGATGTTATATTAGATATTAGATGTAGATCAAGTGTATCATGCATAGGACCTTTCTATAGCTATATGACTATTGATAAGTTACTAATAATTTACTAATGTATACACCTTTCTTTTCCTGCATGCATTTCAATTTCAACAGACATGTAAGTGGAAATCTTACATCTCAGCTACAGTATAAAGCACATTTTTATCTTTTTGTGATACCTATTGTTATGTTTTCTCAAAGTTGATATGGTTTCTTTCACTTAGAATTAATGTTCAGTTATGTAGTGTATTACAAAGGGTGCTGGTGAAGCTCAAGTGGCTAAGGTGCAAAAGCAGAATAATTTGGGCTGAAGTTGTCAAGAGCATTGCAGAACAAACACCACAGCTACTATTTCTTTTAGCTTAGATGGTCTTAATTTTTATAGAGCTTTTGGGGAAACTGCATTAGTTAGGTTAATGTTGTACTGACATTAATTTATTAGGATTATAAGGGTTATGATGTTTGCTGAAATAAATTACCCAGTAACAAATACAGGCCATACTCTTGTACTTTCTGTCTTCTCTTCTTCAGGGTTGCAGAGGCATCAGTTGAAGAAACATGAAAAAAAATAAATAAAAATCATGGATTTACACAAATGTACTTTGTGTCAGACAATATCTTGAAGTTTTTATTCTCTGTAAAATTGACAATGCATACAACTGCTGATGATCTCTGGTACAGCTCAGACAATGAAAATAAAATAGGCACTATAAACAGTCTGGAGGGCTTCATCACTGATCCGTGGGTCATGGTGATTAGACTATATCGAATATAATGTCATTGATTTTATTCTTTGGTATATTAGCCATTAACATGTGAACTCAGTGTAAGTGTTGAAAATAAACTGGTTCTGTATTAAGTGAGTTCAAATAAATATAAGTAAGAAGTATTACTTCCCCATGTCTGAGTGATGTTACTCCAGGTTTTCCAATTTGAGAATGAATGATTATTATATATATTTTAAATGTGGGAAATTTTTTTTGTGACTTTTTTTTTACTCATGGATTCGTTCCTTGAAATCTCAAATCTGACCCATCAGAGGCTGTAAAATTATTTTGTTTAAGCTCAGACAGTAGTACTTGCTGTAAAATGAGTGACAGGTTGATGCACTCTTCTATGTTATTGTTTCTATAGTAACAGTTTTTTACGACATCTGAACTATATGACAGATGCTCAAACAGAGGGAGAGAGACACAGCAATGTTGGAGAAGAAATGACTGTTTATTGTTGAGTGAAAGTTACAGTGAAAGTTATTGACTTGTTTACAAACAGCATTATATCTTTGATGTGTCATTCGTTAATAAATTAAATATTGTAATAGTTAGTCAATCACTGTTACAAGGGGAATACCACACTTCAAACTGTGTTATACAAAAATAATCTACTTTAATGTGGTAACTGCACTCTGCTTTGCATTGTGCCATATCGCACCATCCCAACACAGATTGTTTTGATCATATAACTGCATATAACTGTCTGTGATGTATTATATCCACTGTGCAGACTTTGTAATGTCTTCGCTTTCTTGAGAAATTGTAAAGTGTGTTTAAAAATTTATAATTTGTTTCCCATAATTTTCCAACAGAAGCACATATCGGAAGACAAATGTGTCTCCAGAGTCATAGAAAACAATTTTATTTAATATTATAGTAATTATACATTATTTTTACACCAACGTATAAAAGTTTGGTGCCAGTTAAATATTTAAAAAAGAAGTGGTTTAGCTGTCTTAGGTACAGTGTACATTAAACCAGAATAAATAAATATAAGTAATAATTAAGTAGATATGGTCATTTTATTAGGGGCTGCTTCAAAACAGGCCTAGATGATATGTGAATATGGGTGTAAATTGCAGCACTTCTTTCGAAGATTTAGATAAAAATTTTCTAATCAATTATTCATAAAGTCGACTGCTTTTACAAGACATGCAAGTGAACGTGTAAAATGACTTGTAACGTTAATAGTGTTGCTTTTAAACTGAGTAACTGTGGAGCTGGGATGTGATTTAGCCGTCTAAGGATTAGCATTAGCACGGTGCCTCAGTGCGACTTTTAAGGCGTACCGGAGACGCGGTGCGACTGGAGTACATTCTTCCTCAGCGGCACATAAACACACCGAAATTCACCGACATCAAGGTAACGCGGACAGCTGTGTTTAAGTATTGGCGTTAGTAATATATACAGCTCCAATATAACCGCATTTAAGGCACCATATTAACTAAAATATCTTCGAAATGTTATATTATAGATGCTTTGACTGCGTCACCTCATTGAACAAGATTGGATAAATAGCTTAGCATAACTAGCCAGCATTACGACGAGCTGATTTTTTAAAAAAATATATACAATAAATATTTTTTTTATTTAAGCTTGCTAGCTGGACCCGTGTGTAAAAGCTGCCTTGAATACTAACCGTGAATTTGCACGAAAGATATTAAGCTCTTGTTAGTTATGGTAGTTGCTAGCATGCTAATTCAGCTGAATTAGCCTGCGGATGTGTGTTAGCTCGGTGTCTTTTTGATATCTGACCCGTAAACTTTTCATATGTTTGAGGTAAAATGTTTGATTTGATAACATAATCAAGCATCCTTTACTTGTAGAAATGTATTCGTGCTGAAATACGACTAGAATAAGAGATTACGTTTAGAGATGTCGCTGTAGCACCTGATTGTTGTGTAGCTAGCTGACATGGATGTAATGCTAACACCAGCATAAAGCTACATAGTATGAGGCTTCAGACAAGGGCCATATTTCAGTTTCCCACAATGCTTTACTCAGCACAACCGGAAACTGACCCGTCATGGCAACGTCGTCCGTGGATTCTTGTAGCTTATTACATCATGAATTCGACACATATTCGAAAGTGATAAGCAGTGGCTGGTCCAGAAGGCAGTTTATAACAAAACACGTTGCGAACTGTGACACGAGTGACAGAGATCAGTTACCAGCTCTGTCCATGGTGTGGGTCAACCACGTGTTCATGGGATGCAGCTGGGTTTGCTTTACAGTTTGCATGTCTTCGGTATGTACAAGACACGAATCAAACCAACAACATGGATTAGAATGAAATACAGACTCCAAACACACACCCCAACAGATAGATAGATAGCATTCTTTTAAAACAGTTTGCCACGCAAGCTTACCATACAGACAGTAGTCTGTACTTTTCTCTTAGAGCTGAAGCTTTAAAGGACTTAAAGTACCAGAGTTCTCCAGATTAAATGAATTTTTTTTTCTCTGTCTGGCAGCTATGGCCCACAACTAATGCAGAGTGTGCTTGAGATGGCAGAGGGGATTCATGTTGGCGAAATGCCCTCGTATGAACTAGTCTCAAGTGCTGAAGCAATAAAGAGGCCATATTCATCTGATGGAAGTAAGTCTAAAAGGGCTGTGGTTGTTACCACATTTGCATTCTATTCACCCACTAGCTAACTAGATAATGTCTTTTCTTTCTTTTTTTTTCAAGTCCACACCACGAGTTGTGCCTTATTAATAAACATGAAGTTGATTAGCAATTATGCAGGTTATTGGACTTTTTTTTTGTATGTGGTCCATAACGCCCAGCTAGAATCTGCAGTGACTAGTAGAGTTTAGAATATTATCAAGGATTGTAATGACCGGCAGCTTGTCTGTGAATCAGCTGTTTGACAAATGAAGGATCAGTTATTAAGTGGCAGTTTTCTGTTCATGTTCTGTTTATTTGCTCGCCTTTATAGATATTTCACAATTGTGATGCAGTATGTGCTGAGAAAAAAGCAGCTGCTTTTCAAGTTTAGTTAATAGACCACTTGTGTAACACTTTTAAAACAGTCTGTACAGGTACCCGAGTAAGGATTCATGTAGCATTGCAGTCTGAAAATAAAAGGGCACCACATCATCAGACCTTTCAAGCAGAGAGTTCTGTAGCTGTCACTTAGTCCACAGTCACATATCAACTTGGAAATACAAAGGCTGCTTTTTTGGCATATTTTGTAGCCCACTGATAAAATTTGACACTTCTATGCAAAATATATAAAGGCCCCACAGTTGAATACCTCCTGAGCTTCTGTGAGTTTTTCATCTAACTGCCACTTTGGGTTTTTTAGCATCAGAAGTATCATTATCTCCAGAGGAAGCTATTGCATATATTTCTGTAAAGGTTGTTCAGCCAACACCTCACCTTACCTGGGGGTGTAAGTGATAATATGTGTATCCATTGATTTAAATTGTTATAGTTTAAGCAGGTCATTCAAGCAGGTCAACTCAGATGCCTTTATAGACCAGTTTATGTGATCTGTCACTAATTCCACATCCAAGTCTACCTATCCACCAGTAATGGACAACTTTGTCTGGGAAAGTCAACCGTGTGGCCCAAAGGTCTCCATGCATAGGGACAATGAAAATCTTTTAGCACAATGTCCTAAAGGCTGCAGGGACATCACAAAGAGCAGAGACACACAACACCAGATATGTTTACATGAGTTCATGAATGAAAGGGATGTCTGTGTTCACAAGGAAATGTCATTCATGTAGATGATGTTTTGTAAATAAACTTTTGCCAAAATAACAAAAGGTTGCTAAAAGGTGTTAATGTCCTCTGTCTGGAGACTTTAAAGACACTGCAGTTTCACAGTAAATGTATGTGGCTGAGCTGCATGCCAATTCCACCATGTTTCCTTTTTGATCAGCCCTAGATGGGGGTATGTAGGGGAGCTTCGGGGAGTGTCTATAAAAAGCCTGAGAAGAGGCCCATGTAAACACAGACAAGTAGTCCATATTGAACTGTATTTTTATAAATTAGACACTTGCACAGATGCAATTTTCTATTCAATATATTTACTTTGTATACATTTATTGAACATGTTCACACAGTACAATGCTCTATATGACCCTTTCCAGATTTAGTCCCCCTTTGCTGTAATAAAAACATCTGCTTACCACAATATCTTTATGGATTGCTATAGGGATTTGCCCGGTCAGTGTCAGGTGAGAATGTCCAGGGTGCAGTTTGCATTTCATTTCATCCTAGTCAGGGCAGTTTACAGTCCATTCAGGTTCTTCTACTCCAGCCTTGGCACACAATGTCTTGAAGACTTCACTTTGTGCACAAAGGAATTATATATCATTCTGTGTTTTCAACTTAGTGATAACCATTGTGAAGGCATACACTTGTGCTGGTCAGATGTCCACAAACCTTTGGCTGTTTAGTCTGTGAGTACCAGGGTTGTCCTGGTCCTTCATGCTATAATTGACTATGGAGCAAATTTAAGCACTTTCCTCCAAAAAAGGACTTTAAAATAAGTCTGTGTAAGATCAGGAATGAAAAAATAAATTTACAATTTTAAATTTACAATTTAAAATATTGTGCAAAAAAAACAGACTCTCTGAATTTTTAGAATTGTTTGCTAATAAGGCAAGGCTTTAAGTTGGGGGTTCACTCTCATATTGACGTTACACACACTATGGTCACTAATTTCATTGTGGAAAATGCCTACATTTTGTACAATTGTTTCTTATTTGTTCAAATAAATGCTTAATGAAGTTTGGAGTTTGGTTTCATTGCTGAGTCAAAAATCTGTGTATATATTTAATGAAAGTTGTATTTGTTTGGAACTGTTTTAACTGAACTTCTCTCGATGTTTATTTGCATGTTCTGTTGTTGTTGTTTATTATCTTTAACTTATAATAATAATTAACTGCATGTGGCCATAGACTCTTTAAATCTTGAATCCCCTTAGTGCTGGTTTGTTGAGGCACAATAAGTTTATAGGTTAAGGATAAGAACTGAAATAATTTCTGTTGTTTGTTTCAGGTGAGGAACCCATGAGGAAGATGCCTGTGTCCAAATTTGGCCCGAGACCACGATTCGAACCAGTTCACTTTGTCAGTGGTAGCAGCAGCAGCACCAGTGGATTAGGGCGTGCTGATGAAAAAGAAAATGAGAGAGAACGTAGGAGTGGGGAGGGAAATAGCCTAAGGCAAAGGGAGCCAGACCAGCCACACAGTAGTAGCCATGGTTATGGCCCTCCTCCCTCCTCATCATATGGTTTTGACTCTTGGGCTGAGCGTAGAAGTAAGGACATGTCTTTCAGCAACAAGAGCGGTTTTGGTTATGGCAGCAGAGGACCCACCTCTAACTTCATGGGAAAAATGCAGCAGGAATACACAGCAAGATATGAAGCACACAGTGCAAGACAGACAAACTCACCTCCTCAGTCAGGCCGATTTGATAGCTATGGAGGGGGAAGGTCTGGACGCTGGGATTCTGGAAGGCATGGCTTGGGCTTTGGGCACAAAGATAGACCATCATCTAGCCAAGGTTTGACTAGATCCTATGACAGCCCATGCCGAGCCAGTCCAGGCCTACTCCCTACCCCGAATATGCCAACCCCAGTTCCTCCAGCTACCCTGGATGAGAAACAACGGTTAGTTATCAGGGTTGTGTCTGCAGTAGCAGTCACACTCCGAGACCCTGCATTCGTGGGCGGACCTGATGGTCCAAATTACAATTTCATTCTCAGTCGCAGCATTCAGGCTTGTAAAACTAACCCTGAGTACATTTATGTCAATTTAAAAGATATTCCTCCCTCTGACCTGCCTAAGAACAAGAAAGTACCACCTGAGGGTTATGCATGCGAGCTAAGATGTTCAGGAGTGTACCTCGCAACTGGCTACTCTGGAAGCAAGAATGGTGCCAGAGACCGAGCATCAGAGCAGGCTGTGAAACTTTTTATTAAACCAGTGGAGGTCCGTGTAGTACAACGTCTATATAAGCGCAATTATGTCAATGACTTGGTAGTGTGTCAGTTAAATGCACCCACCCCAGCCTTAGTTCCACCCCTACGCAACCCAGAGGACAGCCCACCACCCAGTACCAAGGGTCAGTATGTGCCTGATAAAAGCAAACACTGGACAGAGTTTGTCATAATGGAAAATGCCCATGATGCCATTTGCATCCTTAACAATTCTGCTGCATATAATCGGATGAAAATAGACTATTCTTTTGATCCAGTACCTAATAGCAGTGCATGGGTGTGTAGTGTTTATTTGCAAGGTGAACTTTTGGCTCAAGCCAGAGGAACAAAGAAGAGCTCTAAACATTCTGCAGCTGAGGAGGCTGTAAAAAAGCTACGAATGAACCAGGCAGTTCGCCAACAACAGGAACAACAGGATCAATTCCAACAGCAGCAGTTCTCTCAAGCAAACCCTAATCCTGATCAGCCTGTTGCAAGTTTCAGCCAATATGGGCCACGCAAGAAACAGCTCAGCGAACTGGTTATTCTAGAAAACTCTGATAATGCCATTTGCATCATTAACGATACTGCACAGTTCAACAAGGTGGCGGCAGACTACAAATTTACAGTGCTACAGGACCATCGCTGGAGGTGTGAGGTCTATATTGAGGGCCAGTTTGTTGCCGAAGGCATTGGTCCCAAAAAGACTGTTAAACATATTGCAGCTGTGGAGGCTATTGCCACACTAAAACGTACACAAGCAGTAGTGAAGTCAAACCTTAGAAAGGAGGGCAATGTAGATGCCATTTCTCGAAATCAAATCTTGGCTCGTTCTGGTGAAGAAGCCACACGGCAGGAAATAAAGGAGGACAATATTGGTAACCAGTTGCTTCGCAAGATGGGCTGGACAGGTGGTGGTTTGGGTCGAGAGGGAGAAGGCATAGCTGAACCAATCATGGTTAAGGAACAGTTTACTAGGGAAGGACTTGGCATGGACATGGAAAAACATGGTCATCTGACAAAGCGTGATATTGAGGAAATCATACGCACATATGCTTGTTCAGAGCGCCAGGATGACCTGCGATTCTCCACTGAGCTAAATAATGAGGAGCGTAAGCAGATTCACCAGGTCTCCCAAAAATACGGGCTGCGGAGCAAATCTTATGGCCAGGGAAGGCACCGCTTCCTTGTGGTTAGCCGGAGAGTGCAAAAGGATCAACTGATTGGTCAACTGCTGCAAGAGGGACAGGTGGGACGATACGAGCTGGTAAAACCTCAGGCCTATGAATGACTGGACCCTATAGAACCCTATCTGGGACTTGGGACAGAGTAGAGCAGATGTACTTATGTTTATTGGTTCAAAAACAGATTAAAATGTATTTTTCAATAAGTGTGTCCACTAACATCAGTCACTATTTATGGCAATTCCCTCCCCCATCCCCATGCCATAGATTTGAGGATTATAACTAATTTGAGCAAAGCACCGTGTTGTCCACAAGCTACTTACTAAGATTAGTACTATCTTGTATTGTCATTTTTACAGACATTAACGTTGGTAGTGAATTCTATAGCAGCATGTGCTATCAAACATTCCATTTTCATGAATTTTTCATGGACAGCAGATCCTGTTCCTGTGCTGGACCATTTAAAATGCTTTAAAAAAAAAATAACTAACAGCTCATGGAAAATCACTGTTTCAACATTTGTCATATTACAGTCAGGTAATTGTTAGTGGTATTGTAAAGACCTAATGTATCACTGAAATGTAGTTATCTAAGCCACTTTCCCTAGACAAATGCCTGAGCAGCAGCTGTGCTTTGCTCACAATTTTTTGTGAGATCTCATGTCTGCTTGTTGTATATTAAAGAACTTAATCTGGTCAGTATCTCACTGGTTGGTCTGTTTGGTATTCTGCATTCAGGTTAAGAAAGTCACAGAGATTAATTTACTGTTTATTTACAAGAAGTGAGAAAATGTACAGTTTTAAATCCAAGTACAAATCCAACACAAAATCTGGATGTGCATTTGAAAAATTATGACCTTAAAGAATTCAAATTAATGTTGCCTAAAAGCAAACATCATGCCCAGGCAGTGAAGTAAGTGATCCACTAGGTGCCAGAAAAGCAAAATGTCCAAATACTCATGCAGATGGGATATAACAAGTCAAAATCATTGCTACTGTTTCGTATTTCAGATATGAAGGCTAGGTTTCGGATAAAGGTTTCCAAAATTAAGACAGACTCTTTACTGTCAGCCATTTATTTAAAAAAAAAAAAAAAAAAAAGGGCAAAAGGAAGTTCCATTAAAAAAAAATTAAAAAACTTTAGCACATCATCCACATATATAAATTGTATTCAGCTTATTCAAGTATGATAACCTCTTAAAATAAAGAAATTTTGATAGATAGGAAGTTCTGTATATTGACCACCTTCCTCCAAGATCACCTTGACATTAAAACTGGACTGGGGCAATAAAAAGAACACGTATTTTGTAACAAATAGTTAAAGAACATCAGATGCAAGCAGGGATCTTCAATAAAGCGTGATTCAGTGGAACCTGCAACCTGAGCATCCATTTACATCCAGTTAGTAATCTAATGCAATCAGCTCACAGAACAGGATCAAACCAAATTTAGACGTCTGTTCATGACAAGCTCCTGCACAGGTAGCGAAGCATTCACACAAATCAAAAAAAGGACTGTAACCTCGAGATGGCAAGGTACATTCAGTTAAATGTCCACACAGAGGATTCAGCATGAAGATGGAGGCCATGACAGCACTCTAAGCTTGTGACAGCTACAGAACAGACAACTCTACAGAGTAAGAAGAGTATTCAAACACAACGTGGATATATTTTATTCTTTACGTGATGGTTATCCTCTCAGTAGCTGAGGCAGAGCATTGTCCATACGTGAGGTCAACAATCTCGCCAGCTCTGTTCAACTATGGCAGACACACGCTTCTCATACTCTCGCTTGTTCTCCTGGTAAAGCTGAGCTGCCTGGCTGTTGGCAGGACTGTTTGGGTTCGGCTCATCCAATAGAGACTGTGATGGGAGAAAATATCCATGTAAATCTTGATCACAAAGCAACCTTCATTATTTAAATACATAGTAGGCCAGGCTTCTACTTGCTTCTGATGACTGCATGCCTATTTTGTGTTCAATCAACACATTCAAGTGTGAAAAACGTGCCCATAGTGCAGTACCATTATAAATAGTAGGGACAGTATTACGCAATGTGACACGATGTCCTCAACGGTCTCAACGACCAGTAGGAGTCTCTCAAATTACACATTACTTGCACTAATCAAACACATGTTTAGGATCTTCTAGATAAGGAACAAATGTGTTTCTGGATATTGATTTTAATGTGTAAAAACGTGTTTGAATAGTGGCACACCACACTGCTGTCTTTTCATGCACACATTTAGCCACATGTCAAGTAGAACTGGCCTTTTGTGTTGATTTCTTGTTGTAAGTACCTGTATAGATGTTAAAATCGAAGAAACGTCATATGTTGGACTCCAGCGGTTCTGAAGAATGTCCAAACATATACTACCATCTGCATAAACTAAGCAAAGAAAAAAAGTGATATAGACATGGATAATTTGATTGTATTAAGAGGGCAAAAAAATTGAATACATAAGTAATCTATTCATTCATTTCATAGAGTTAAACTAACTTACCATTGGGGTGAAACATTTTGGATACAAATCGGACTGTAGGCGGTTTGTTCGGATACTCTTCTGTGAATTCTATTGTGAGTTTGAAAGTTCCTGGGGGAAGACGTTTATGAAAATAAATAAAGTTTCAACCCAAAAGCTCACACCAGCAGATATAAAGCAGCTCTTTAAACATCCGTCTGCATCCATCTAATTTTTTGGATTTATGAATGTGGAAGTGTAAGTACAGTAGTGTTTCATCACTGCAGCGTCCAAAAATGCACAAACAATTCTTGCAAATATGTACTTGATGTTTCACTCATTTCCCATTGAGGTGTTTGTGAGCTAGACATTTACAACATTTAGCAGACACCTTTATCCAGAGCAACCTACATTTATTTCATTTATACAGCTGAGCAACTGAGGATTAAGGGCCTTGATCAGGGGCCCAGGAGTGGCAGCTTGTTGGTCTTGGGATTTGAATTAACAACCTTCTGATCAGCAGTCCAACCACTGAACTACCACTCAGCTACCAAAGAGATACCCAACACCCTAAGCACAGAGCTACCACAAAGACATGGCTCTGTAGTCTTCATGCTGGAATGATGCTGAGCAGTAGCATGTTTTTTTGTATTGAGTACTCAAAAAGCACAGATTGTAAGCATCTGTAACATGGGACTATAATCCGCCACAATTTGAAGGGCCAAATCAAACATATCTTGCTCAGCTAACGGTTTTGACAAGGTAGCAGCTAGATAGAAAAGCTATGTACACAGCTGTTTCTTCGCCAGATAACAGACTTTAAACTGATATACCTTAAAATTTACAAAATGATAATCTTCGCTGTTCCTGACTGATATTTCCAGTGCTAGCTAAACAGTTTATTGGTGTGTTTATCATCAATCACAGTTATTACCAGATAATTAATAACATAACGCATGACTTGATCGTGAAAGAAAGGTCTCAATCATTTAACCGAAAAAATGCGGGGAAAACGTGGATGCAAACAGATTACTGCACAATATTTACGTATAATAGAGGTGTTCATTTTTTAACGCAAGCAGGCCAAATATTAATAATATGGTTTACTGAAAGCATATATATATGGGCTTTGGGGATAATGTGAATTTTTTAGCCCCACCATTCAAATTAACCCGAGGACAGGTTTAAATATATAGTATAGTAGTATATAACTACAGGAACACACAACAAGGACACCTGTTAGCCACTAGCCCACCCTACATTAGTACTGAAACAGACCACAGAGCTGTTGAAATTACATACACCAAGTGAACAGTACTGATCGACTATTGCAAAAAAAAAAAAAAAAATTCACATAACTCATCATCAACAGCCAGTTTAACAACAATAACACCTATTAGTGTATAACACTACTCTGCTTACTGTACCCTGGATTAAGTGTCAATTATTTTTAGCTTTCATGGTGTGGTTACGAGTATTTTTAACTGTTATAAAGCTGCACTCGTATTTACACACCCTGACTAGAGGAGAGACATTGGTAGAGATATTTTGTCAGGTAAAATTGATTAATGGAACTGATTTGAAGAATTACTGAAAGAGGCCACTGAACAAAGACTATGCAAATGGTATATTAACCAATTCTATTAAACATTCTACAGAGACATGTTATTTACCCATAATCAAAAGATTTTTATTTTCAGAGTGAGTCTACAGCTTTCTTGATTTTTTTTTTACGAGATGCCAGCAATGCATTCTGACCTTTGCATTTTCACATGGAAGTGTTGGTGAGCCTCATGATTTAACTATCACACCCATGAAGTCTACCCATTAAGTTCTGCAAGATCTACACTCCAAGAACAATGTTTTCTTAAGAAAAACATCATTTTCCGACATCAAAACTGACTTTACTTTGTAGATGTGCAAAGACCTATACTGGTAATAAAGTTATTTGATAACTTGACCTCTTACACTGATATCTAATGTGCAGTAGACTTTCCAGATGCAGCCGTGAAGCCAACTATCTTCCCAATTAATCTACTGAAACATCGGTTATAGTACAGTCAATGCATGCTTCTCCCCAATGCTTTCATAGGATTCATGTATCTACTGAACACAATCATATCATAGGTGATAAAGGTATCCATGTCACTGCTTTTGATTTGAGCCAAAATTAGGCAACTGTGTAATCATGACTTCTGAGTGGGCAGATTTTATTTTAAAGCTCAAATATTCTTTGTAGCTTAGAGAGTCCAGGTTACCAATATTTGTAGTTTTCACAACATCCCTGAGGAATTTCACAACGTCAAATTTCACAAAGGATGACACAAAGTGACACTACTGACTAAAATTCAATTACATGGGTTTGTTGAGAGCAAAAATAATACATAGTGGAGGGAAAAACAAGCAAACATTTTTCTTCATTAACTTTGGCAGAGAAGCCATTTTAGATATCACCAATTGAACCCCTACTAAAAGATGAAACATTACATAACAGGTATAATGCTGACCCAGAAACAGACAAGCCTGGCTTTAATGCTTGAGAATTCTTAACATTAGTCGTTTAAAAATGAACCCTCACGATGTTCTTAGTTCGATCACAAATAACTGGCCTGTTTGAATGTGCTTAATTTGTCTAGGTATTCCACTCATCAGAGCTACCGTACTCCCTATTCAACACAGGACATGGCAGTTATCTCGTAATTTAATTACACAGACAGTGGATGAACTGGATAACCTCTGATGAAAGACTACAATTAGTAAATCTGGCTTTCATACTTGTTAAATACCAAATGATAAAATGGGACCGTGGAAAAGTCTAGAGTGACATTTAGTATAAGGATCCAATTTGAACGATGTTTTATAATAGAAGATTACAAGAGGTTTAATTCTTTCCATTATCAAGACAGATATGGATAAAGTTCCATTGCTAACTTACCATCTTCAAAAGGTGTCCCCTCTGGACTGAAAGACAAAAGGAGTTGAACAATATCTTAGTTCATTACAAACAATCTCAGACAACAGACCAGCATGTACAAACATGCTTATTGTAGCACACTTCAGTGCCTAGTTGATAGCAAATACACGACTTAGCAAATGTTGGCACTGTATATGACCAGACATCACACAAAATGCGAGATAAGTCCAGCTAACGACTGTGAACCTCCAAACTGCACAAGCTTTATTCTAGGACATAGATGATAGCTTACTGGGAAAGGTTTGCCAGCTGATTAATAAAGATCTCAGTGCATGCTGCCAGGTAAACAACTGTCTGTAGCTCCTGATAATATAAGGTTGATGCTTACCCAAAAATGACAGCGTTCCAGACCATGATGTTATTTTCTGATGGAGCTCCGCTAACTCCTGCTGGAGGATCCTCCTGCAGTCTGAAAAATAAGTTGGAGAAAAGAAATTCCATGACACTGAACACAGCGATGTTGTTGTTTATAAGCAATTTACCAACTAAAAATATTTAAAACGCCGACATACGATATTACCTGAATAATTTGCTATTTTAGTTTATTAAAAAGCCGCCATGTTTGATTTACAAGAAAACATTGCTAGCAAGCTAAAGCTAGCGAAAAGCCCCCTCCAAAACAACCGAGGCCCGGTTTTTCACGCAGCGCTTACCGTTTAAAATCCCTCATTAAACGCCGTCGTGCTGGGGTAGACATCTTGTTCAATTCGAAAATATAAATTTAATCATAAGGTATCGCCGTCGCTTGTTTTGAATCCGGATAAAATGGTAAGTTTTGTGACGTTCAGCTTAGCCTTCCGCTAGCTAGCGTCGCCTCCCTGCCTGTTGTCTGAACTTGTGTAAGGTAACCGCTAAGGACTGGACCCTACCATTTAATCAGACGTGAAGGGGGGAGAGCCGGGTTATAAAGAGCACAAATGTCATTAGTATACAAATGGAACAAACTACATATTTTGTTAAAAACCGACACTGTACATATGTCATGTTCTGATGAAAGTGCCTTAACTTTTTAGTTAGGTCAACAATACTAAAACCAAATGTCCACATCTACACCCCCACTCAGCTTCTGTTATGAACACGAATTATCTTTATGTAGTGATGTTTATTAAACTGTCGCCCGTCTGTTAACCTACACATAAACATGCCATTAACAAGATTCCCAAATAATAACCTTGAAGCTCTATTTCCATTTGGTACAATTTTACTGTCTACAAAAGTATATTGTGGTTGAATATAAATAAATCATGAATATGAACTGTTAACTCTCAGTATGAAGACCTGTTACTGTCAGCAAAGCAAGTAATCATTAGGCTGAAAAATCCAAACAAACCAATCAGAGAAACTGGAAAGTATCAGGTGTGGCTATTTTAATACTAGGGTAACCAGGAGGTACAACAACATTCAAGAGAAGACTTCACCAGAATAAATACAGAGGGTTTACCACAAGATGTAAAAGACTATTAAGCCTCAATAACACATAGACCACATTGGAGTATAGAGAATAAATAAATAAAATCATATACAGTTCTGGAAGCTATCCTGTGGACAGATGAGACAAATGTCATCCTGCACCAGCCTGATGAGAAGAGTATGGAGATTGGAAGGAACTGCTCATGATTTAAAGCATACCCACCAATGGCATGGGCTGTCAATGAAAATGATTCTGGGCTATTTAATCTGCTCAGATTCATCCAAAGACTTCAAAACTCAGTACAGTGGAAAGACCGTGGTAAAGGCCTGGCAGAGCATCAGACCAGGGAATGGACTAGAACATTCCAGAACTGTGGGATTTATTATATAACCATTTATAACAATTACAACCACCATACTCGAAAAATGATTCTAAAGAGAAAGCAGAAGCAGGTACAGGTTACCTGCTTCTGCTTATCTTGTTACACTGGAAAACAAAATGGTAGGCAATGAGTGGTTTAAAAAAGTTGCATGGTGTGAGTGACACATTGGGCACCAGGTGGGGTGTAATCATAGGTACAATCACTGTTGCAGATACTGAAATGGAAATTTGTGGAATGGAAAAAATGTAGCACTACTTGACTTGACATAAGAAAGACATGAGGAAATCCTAACAACTACTATTTAATTATAACCATTGACTATTAATTCAACATTCAAACAACAAACAAACTACTTACTAATTAGAAACTAGCATTCACATTTAATGCAGTGTTAGAAAAACCTGTGTGGGGCCCATATGTGCTTCTCACTTTTGCAGTAAGCTGTTCCTGTTTTGCTTTACTTTTTTTGGCAGAGCAGTAGTTGTATCACCTTCTTTTCTGTTCTGTTGTTTGGGGTTTTTGTAGGACCTGTTAATCAGGGCTAGGTTCAGTCACAAAGGACTGCCTCAAAATGTTCTTTATATGACTATGTTGTTATTGTTTTACTCTACTCAGTTTCAAGAAAAAATAGACATGGCATGGACAGTTTCAGTTTCAAGATGACCTAAAACATCATTTTCCATAATTGACCCACACTGCTGGATCTTAAATACATCTCAAGTCAAGTTTATTTATAAATCACATTTCAAACAACAGGAGTAGACCAAGGTGCTGTACATTAGGAGGCAGCATGATTATCGTTGAATTCGAAATAAACAAATTAATCACAGTTAAAAATGCAAACAGTAAAGTAATATGTTGAGCAGGACAAACTGTGATTAGGATTTTTTAATATATCTAGAATAAAAAAATTGGCTGTAGATTTAAAACCAGAGATTTAGTCAAGTCAAGAAGCTTTCAACCATATCTAGCTGACACAGTACATAATAAAATGAGAATGTTTCTCCAATACTCTGGTGCTACATACAAAACAAAAACAGATAGCTAACTAATAGATTTAATAGATAAACCAGATCTAACTTGGAGATGGAGGCTATTCCAAAGTGTAGGTCAATAGAACAGGTCACATTTGACATAGAACAACCTTAATGTACAAAAAATTGCATCACCTGTACAAAATATGTACATATATTTGCACATTTTGGGTCACATTAACAAAGGTCTTCAAATTTCAGGATAAAAAATGCTTTTAGTTGCATTGGTTTTACAGCACTTTGCAAAACAGGTAAAAAAATTCTAAAAGATTTCACCATCAAGTTATCAAAAAAAAATGTATGAGCCCATGTCCCTGAGCTGCCAAAGTGACTGCTGAGCCACTGAACAAAGTCCTTAATCTGAGGTATATTCTGTTTCACTTGTAAGTGGTTGTGGACCACCAGGTTCACACATTATCCATATGAAATAGAACAAGGCATCTAATAAAGACTTAAAACCTGTAATATTCATTCATTTGTTGGTTAATAAGAAGGCTTTACATGTAGTTGGATATCACATTAGAACCAGGTTCCCCAGGCAAAAGCCTTCTTAATAGATACCCCAGCAACCTCTAGAAACAAAACAAGAGAAATTAGAGAACTGTAAAAGTAAAATAAAATACTAATGATGTAGTTTTACAGCATGCCTAGAATCACTCACATAAACCAGCTTCTTGTTTTCCTCTGCATTCTGAAATGTCTTAAAAATGCTCTCCACATTGGTTTTGTTGATGATGGCTAAGCCTGCAACTATTAAACATGAGACAGCATTAAAGTTTATAGCAGAAATTGTCTAGAATTTAGAAAAAAAAAACCTGGCACCACTTACACTTGGAAGTCATGATCTGCATCGCTTTCTGCTTGATCTCATTCTTGTTGTCACTGTTTTGAGTTAGCGGCTGCGGTACAACCCGGTCAGGCCATATGCGCTCACAAAGGCTTTCGATGTAGGTGGCAATCTGAGCTTCTGAAGGATTCAGATTTTTCAAAAAAGCATTCATTTTCCTAAAAAGCATAAAGTAAACAACAGAGATGTGGGAGCAAAAATATACACTGGTTTTAAAACTTTTTTTTAGGTTAAAGTAAATCACTTTCATTTAGCATTTACCAAGTGTCACTAGTAATTGTAAAAGGATTCAACAACAAAATTATTAACTCAATATGAATTTATGTTGGGTTAATTTCTTAACTAAGAAAAGTGGGTAAAGCTAAGATCCTTTGTGAAGTGTAATTTAATCAACAAATACACAACCACAGCAATTGAATTAAATAACTTTTTACAAAGAGAAACAGGAACATAATCAGAACTTACTTATTTATCACTGCTGTAAATGGTGTTACAACAGCCTTCATGATTTTAAAGGTGTATGAATTTCCTGAAGAAGGAACATTTTATTCAAATCAATATTTTGTTGTTAAACTATCTTGAAAGAGGATAACATACTATTTGTACAAATCATTACACCACATATGTACTCAATAGGTGACTAGCTTATACCTATATTAACTGGCCCATTACCCTACCACAGGTACAGTGTACAATTACTGTTAGTATGCATTGCTCAGCCCACCTTTATCATGTCCATCAATGGAAATGGACCACTAAATGAACAATGACTAGAATCAGATGCAGCAGCAGCATTAAACACCTCACTATCTCTGATGCCAACAGCAGTCCTGTAGAAACTGACCACTAATAAAGACTCTGAGCCACATTTTCCAATGCAGGGTCTGAGGGCCTACAGGGTCTGTGAAGTATTGCCAGGAGGTCAAAATTACTTACAATCTGTAAAATTACTGATTTCTTATAGTTATTACCCTGTTTGTTTGGTCCTTTAGGCTTAATCAAGCCCTTAATAAACCAAAGACTAGTAAGTCTTAAATTTCACTTGAACCTAAAAACGACTCATAACATTTTTGACAAAAAGTGTTTCCTGTGTGGGGAAAATTGAGATTTAAAAAAAGAAAAAAGTATTGTGTGCATTTAAATAATGCTGAAGAAATAAATCTGTAATTAATGGATCTGTGGATTAATGAATTTATTTCACAGTTAAAATGGTCTCTGGTTGCACAATGTTTAAGTAGCCCTAGGTTAGAAGTGGATTGTGCATGGAAAAAGATGAGATATATTCTATAACTTCTTTCTGCTGGGATAACAAGATGAACATGTTTAACAAACTGACCAGTAATAGAACACAATAGAAATATGTAGTCAGTATTTATAGGTATGTATAGTTTTTATAATAAAAAATGAACTATATTTAAAACAAGATTCCAATCAAATTTGTTGTGACAGCTTAGAAATCAGATTATAATGCCATTACTAAATTAACCTCTGACTGAACATGCAAATAGTTTTGGGTTATATGGCAGCCTAATAGATGCACCCAATTGCTGCTTATCACTAATGATTTGTAAAAACATTATTATAAACCTACCAGAGATTTCCTTCAGTAAATCAAATATCACTTTATTGGCTATAGGTTGTTCCATAGAGACGGACATTTTCTTATCTCCTGATGGCTGGCTTGGCGACTCTTCAAGATGAGGGTCTTCCTCCTTCTTTTCAGGTTTGTCTCTTTCTGGTGATTTTCTGTGTGGCAGATCTTCTGCCTGGCTTACATACCCAGTATATTTGCAGTCTGAAAGAGTATCACTTGAGGAATGGATCGAATGATCCTCGTAACTTTCAGATGGACTGCAAGCTGCAGCATGTTTCAATTTATTTTCGAATTTAAGGAATTTTGTCCTTGCGGCAAACTGTGCTATATTTACACTGACATCTTCAAGTTTAATAGGATGTGCAGTGTGGTCTGTGTTTTGTTGTTCACCCGTGCATGTGGGCATCTGATCAGATGTGATCAAGTGTCCTCCATCTGCCTCTAATGACTCATCATCAGTTGCTTTGTGTGGTCTCTCTGCACACAATTCATGTTGAGGTATGGCCTTGGATTTACTGCATTCGGACATGACTTCCTGTTCCTTCTCGTCCCCTTTAAGGTTACAAATCTAGGAAATTAAGAGAGACTTATCAGTCAAAACAATGAAAGCCAGAAATCAATGTTTGGAATGACTTAATACTTATAGAACCTTTAACACTGACAGTCATTAATTAATATTGAATATTGGTTATTAAGTCACTAGTAGTGGTAGCAGCTGTTTTAATTGCAATAATATGCAATGAATCATTAATTCAGTAGCTGCTTTATCCTGGTCAAGGTTGTGGTGAATCCAGAGCTGATCCAGGGTACAGACAAGTGAAAGGAATGCCATCACAGTTCACCATGCACACACAGATTCACATCAAAGGTTACTTCTGATAGACAACACAATTACTCAAAGTTTTTGAGAGGTAAAATCAGAGAACCTAGAGGAACTCCAGGCAGACAGAGAAAAGAATGCGATTCTTTTTTAATTTAACTGGCGACCTTGGAGATGTGAGGTTTCAATGCTGACTGGTGTACTATCATGCCACCCTACGCAATATATTTTAGCAATTTTTCTAACCAAAATGAATTTTACAAAAGAATTTAAAGATTTGTTAAATGTGTCTATAACCAGAGTAGGCCTGCTCAGTGACAAGCAATGGCAGAGGCAAAGAGAAGACTTTCCAGGAGAAGAGGTGAGAAGTCATGGCTAACAATAAGATCAACATTGGTGTTTTGCATTTTATTGAATAGTTTTTGAGAGTATTTTTTTGAGAGTATTTGTATTTTATTGAATAGTTTTAAGAGTTTTACACTACTGCTATTAACATGTAGTTAAACACGAATCAGCTTTAAAGCCAACTAATAGAATAACAATACAATAAGTGTGGATTTGTTTTTAAAACTCAGAGTACATGGCTCATGAGTACATAGTCAAATACACAAAGGTAGGAGTAGTTCCATTTCCAACTATTTTGTTTTCTGTATAGTGTATATTTTACAGTGGAGGTGCAAGGGATGAGCAATATTATTTACACCTGATCAAAATAAATCACGGCTATAATCTGTGGACTAGTGAATCAGCTCTCCTTTTTGTTCCATGTTTACCTCATCATCGTTTTGGCCAAGAGTGAGAAAGGATGCAATCTCCCCCAAAAGAAACCACACCCCTCCATAATGCTCTTCTTCATGCTGCATCCAGTCAATTGGACCAAGGAACTTGAATACAAGCTCAGAGTTGCCAAATTCTGCATTCGCCACCAGATCCTAAAGAAGCAGTTGTGATAAATATGTTTGTTTAATAGCTATTTTTCTTTATATACCACCATCAAATAAAGGTTACAGCTTACTTGCAAGGATTTTTCCAAAATCTCTCTCGCTTCTTCTTTATTCCACTCTGTTTTTGGCTTTTCCACCATAGTCATTAAGGAAAGCAAGTGTCCTATTTTCTGAAAAGTTATTCAGTTGTTCAAGATGAGTACCAACTAATAAAACTCCCAAATGTGCAAGAGAATGACTATATTATAAACCGGATCCATTTCTCACCTTGCATTGATCATAAAACTGTATTATCTCTGACTGGTTCCTTTTCACATCCCAGTGGAGGTTCTCAGGATTATTGCTGTCCTCCAAGTGAAATGTGAAACACAACTCATCTCCTTCCATCTGGACCTAGGAGGATAAAGCCAACAATTAATGTTTAACTAACTAAAAAGCCATATGCCATTTCTTCTCAGGATTGTTGAGTAAATTATGTAATGTTATGTAATGGAATGAGAGGAAAGATGAGCTGAGGCCCTTTCTATTTTGATTTTAGTACCCAAAGTTTGATACAGAGTGGTACAACCAGATGAACTATTCCCTGATCACATACCCACAGCATCAACCAGCCTTGCTTTCACCAATGACAAAACTGATGTATTCATCTCTATTTATATCTAGCCAGAACAAACATACTGTATAGAGCAAATCCTGCAGAATATAATCCATACTATCACTGCTGAACAGTTATTTATTTGGGTGCTGTATCTTTCTTTGTGACACATTCATACAATTTGAGTGAATCAGAAAAAGCAGTGTTTCTGTTTTAATTTGGTTGTTATTTTTCAATGTGAATACTATGACCCTTCACCAAACCAAAATTACAGCAGTCCTGCAATCAGAAACTGAGTAATAAATTTAATAAATGTAAAAATAATTAACCACACAGCATTACTGTAGCATTGTCTAGACTGGTCCACTTATACGTATGAATGGGGTAGATAGCGTATATAAAATGTGACTTACATTAGTGACAGTAACTGCCCAAAATCCAACCCTCCACATCTCGTAGGAGAGCTTAAATTCCATCCTATCCTCCTCTAGAGACCACACAGAATTATCAGAATGATCATCAGCCTAAGAAAAAAAAAAACAATCAATGACTCATGAGCAGCCCTAATAATATATATATATACACACACATGTACACATACACACTGGTGTGAAAAAGTGTTGGCCCCTTCCTGATTTTTTTTTTATTTGTCACACTTTAATGTTTCAGATCATCGAACAATTTTAAATATTAGTCAAAGATAACACAAGTAAACAGTAAAAAATAATAAGATTTTTATTAAGGGAAAACAAAATCCAAACCTACATGGCCCTGTTTGGAAAAGTGCTTGTCCCCCAAACCTAATAACTACCACCCTTAGCAGCATGAACTGCAATCAAGCGTTTTCGATAACTTGCAATGAGTCTGTTACAGCACTGTGGGGGAATTATAGTCTACTTATCTTTGCAAAATTGTTGTAATTCAGCCACATTGGAGGGTTTTTGAGTGTGAATCGCATTTTTAAGGTCATGCCACAGCATCAATAGGCTTCAGATCAGGACTTTGACTAGGCCACTCCAAAGTCTTCATTTTGTTTTTCTTCAGCCATTCAGAGGTGGATTGCTGGTGTGTTTTGGACCATTGTCCTGCTGCAGAACCCAAGTTTGCTTCAGCTTGAGGTCACGAACAGATGGACGCATATTGTCCTTCAGGATTTTTTGGTAGACAGCAGAATTCATGGTTCCATTTAATCACAGCAAGATTTCCAGCTCCCGAAACAGCAAAACAGCCCCAGACCATCACACTACCACCACCATATTTTACTGTTGGCATGATGATCTTTTTCTGAAATGCAATGTTACTTTTATGCCAGATATAATGGGGGACACACCTTCCAAAAAGTTAAACTTTTGTCTCGTCAGTCCACAGAGTATTTTCCTAAAAGTCTTGGGGATCATCAAGATGTTTTCTGGCAATTCTGAGACAAGCCTTTGTTCTTTTTGCTCAGCAGCAATTTTTGTCCAGTCTCTTTCTTATGGTGGGGTTATGAACACTGACCTTAACTGAGGCCTGCAGTTCTTTGGATGTTTTTGTGGGGTATTTTGTGACATCTTGAATGAGTCTCTTGGGGTAATTTTGGTTGGCCGACCACTCCTGGGAAGGTTCACCACTGTTCCATGTTTTCGCCATGTGTGAATAATGGCGCTCACTGTGATCCGCTGGAGTCCCAAAGCTTTAGAAATGGCTTTATACCCTTTTCCAGACTGATAGACATAAATTACGTCCTCTCTGCATGGTGTGTAGCTTTTGAGGATCTTTGGTCTACTTCACTTTGTCAGTCAGGTCTTATTTAAGTGATTTCTTGATTGTGAACAGGTGTGGCAGTAATCAGTCATGTGCCAAACACATCTTCGCACAGGGCCATGTGCGTTTGGATTTTGTTTTCCCTTAATAATAAAAACCTTCACTTAAAAAAATGCATGTTGTGTTTACTGTGTTATCTTTGACTAATATGTAAATTTGTAAAAAAAAAAAAAAAAAAATCAGGTAGGGGCCAACACTTTTGCACACCACTGTACATTATATATATATATACACATATACAAATAAATAAATAAATAAATATACATATGTGTGTATATATATATATATATATATATATATATATATATATATATATATATATATATATATATATATATATATATATTACACACACACACACACACAGTGGGGCAAAAAAGTATTTAGTCAGCCAGCAATTGTGCAAGTTCACCCACTTAAAAAAAATGAGAGAGGCCTGTAATTTTCAGAATTCATATCATAGGTAGACTTCAACTATGAGAGACAGAATGGGGGAAAGAATCCAGGAAATCACATTGTAGGATTTTTAATGTATTAATTGGTAAATTCCTTGGTAAATTAATTATTTGTTCACCTACAAAAAAGCAAGATTTCTGGCTCTCACAGACCTGTAACAACTTCTTTAAGAGGCTCCTCTGCCCTCCACTCATTACCTGTATTAATGGCACCTGTGAATTCGTTATCAGTATAAAAGACACCTGTCCACAACCTCAAACAGTCAGACTCCAAACTCCACTATGGCCAAGACCAAAGAGCTGTCAAAGGACACCAGAAACAAAATTGTAGACCTGCACCAGGCTGGGAAGACTGAATCTGCAATAGGTAAGCAGCTTGGTGTGAAGAACTCAACTGTGGGAGGAATTATTATAAAAAGGAAGACATACAAGACCGCTGATAATCTCCCTCGATTTGGGGCTCCACGCAAGATCTCACCCCATGGGGTCAAAATGATCACAGGAACGGTGAGCAAAAATCCCATAACCACATGGGGGGACCTAGTGAATGACCTGCAGAGAGCTGGGACCAAAGTAACAAAGGCTAATATCAGTAACACACTATGCCGCTAGGGACTCAAATCCTGCAGTGCCAGACGTGTCCCCCTGCTTAAACCAGTACGTGTCTGGGCCCGATTGAAGTTTGCTAGAGAGCATTTGGATGATCCAGAAAAGTATTGGGAGAATGTCATATGGTCAGATGAAACCAAAATAGAACTTTTTGGTAAAAACTCAACTTCTCATGTTTGGAGGAGACAGAATACTGAGTTGCATCCAAAGAACACCATACCTGCTGTGAAGCATGGGGGTGAAAACATCATGCTTTGGGTTTTTCAGTTTTTCTGCAAAAAGACCAGGATGACTGATCCGTGTAAAGGAAATAATGAATGAATAATGTTTCATGAGATTTTGAGTGAAAACCTCCTTCCATCAGCAAGGGCATTAAAGATGAAACGTGGCTGGGTCTTTCAGCATGACAATGATCCCAAACGCACAGCCGGGGCAACGAAGGAGTGGCTTTGTAAGAAGCATTTCAAGGTCCTGGAGTGGCCTAGCCAATCTCCAGATCTCAACCCCATAGATCTTTGGAGGGAGTTGAAAATCCGTGTTACTCAGAGACAGCCCCAAACATCACTGCTCTGGAGGAGATCTACATGGAGGAATGGGCCAAACTACCAGCAACAGTGTATAAAAACCTGGTGGAGACTTATAGAAAACATTTGACCTCTGTCATTGCCAACAAAGGGTATATAACAAAGTATTGAGATGAACTTTTGTTATTGACCAAATACTTATTTTCCACCATAATTTGCAAATAAATTCTTTAAAAATCAAACAATGTGATTTTCTGGATTTTTTTTTTCTCATTATGTCTCTTAGTTGAAGTGTATATATGATGAAAATTACAGGCCTCTCTCATCTTTTTAAGTGGGAGAACTTGCACAATTGGTGGCTGACTAAATACTTTTTTGCCCCACTGTGTGTGTGTATACACATATTTGTATTTGTTTAATATTAAGGTAATATTTGTTTCCCTCACACTTTCACAGATGGAGCCCTCGTTGCTGTTTGTACCTTCGTTCACTATTACTGCAGCCCTGCGGTGTGACACGGGTCCCTCTTTTACTTTTTTCTTTTTCCTCTTTAATTTTGTTTTCATATGATTGACAATGTTATGAATGCTTTTTTTCTTTTTGCCTGTATGACAAATAAAAGAGTGTGTACAGACATTACCAAAATCAATGTCAATTAATTTCTTATCACATAGGCATAAAGTCTACTTGATTTGTGTGGGTAAATCAACAAGACACACACAAATTTTATAAAGTGTGTATGGATTACATTTTTTTAAATGATACCAACACCTTTTGTTTCAGCTTTGTGTTCTTCAAATGGATGTTCCTCTGTTTCACTCTGCAGCCTGAGAAATAGAAATCAACTATTAAACCTAGATTAACCGAAACATGATACTTATTGAATAATTATTTGCTTGTTCCCAAATATCGTTATGAAACTTACACATCAGTGCTCTCACTCAGCTCTGAAGAAGAAATGTCCCTATCTGGGTCAGGAGTTTCCATAATCGTGGTTTCCAGGGGTCTTTGGTCCAGCTGTGAAACAATTAGGTGGTTCAAGTTGTCTGGGTCAGAGAGCAATGTCACAAATTCCAGCACTAAAAAGGAACAAAGGTTGAATAGCAACATGTAATTAAAATATCACAGCATTCATTTAATAATCTCACAGATACCATTAATTCTATCACTGTTGCAGTGAAAATATACCATGTGCAGAAAAACTAGGGTCGTGAATGTTTTTTCAACTGCTAAAGTCACAGATGTCTATGCAGACCAAATTGTGAATTATTTTCATTGATTTTATACAAAATGAAAGAACTCATCATTCATACTCCACCACCTGGAAAACTCTATACAGGTGCTGGTCATCAAAAAGTTGATTTATTTCACTAATTCCATTCAAAAAGTGAAACTTGTATATTATATTCATTCATTACACACAGACTGATATTTCAAATGTTTATTTCTTTTAATTTTGATGATTATAACTGACAACTAAGGAAAATCAAAATTCAGTATCTCAGAAAATTAGAATATCACTTAAGACCAATACAAAGAAAGGATTTTTAGATATCTGGGCCAAGTGAAAAGTATGAATCCAGTATGGGGGTCCTTTTGCCTGAATTACTGCAGCAATGCGGCGTGGCATGGAGTCGATCAGTCTGTGGCACTGCTCAGGTGTTATGAGAGCCCAGGTTGCTCTGATAGTGGCCTTCAGCTCTTCTGCATTGTTGGGTCTGGCATACCTCACAATACCCCATAGATTTTCTATGGTGTTAAGGTCAGGCAGTTTGCTGGCCAATTAAGAACAGGGATCCCATGGTCCTTAAACCAGGTACTGGTAGCTTTGGCACTGTGTGCAGGTGCCAAGTCCTGTTGGAAAAATGAAATCTGCATCACCATAAAGTTGGTCAGCAGCAGGTATACGGCCGCGCTGACCTTGGACCTCAGAAAACACAGTGGACCAACACCAGCAGATGACATGGCACCCCAAACCATCACTGACTGTGGAAACTTTACACTGGACCTCAAGCAACGTGGATTGTGTGCCTCTTCTCTCTTCCTCCAGACTCTGGGACCCTGATTTCCAAAGGAAATGCAAAATTTACTTTCATCAGAGAACATAACTTCGGACCACTCAGCAGCAGTCCAGTCCTTTTTGTCTTTAGCCCAGGCGAGACACTTCGGACGCTGTCTGTTGGTCAAGAGTGGCTTGACACAAGGAATGCGACAGCCGAAACCCATGTCTTGCATACGTCTGCGCGTAGTGGTTCTTGAAGCACTGTCTCCAGCTGCAGTCCACTCTTTGTGACTCTCCCCCACATTTTTGAATGGGTTTTGGTTCACAATCCTCTCCAGGGTGCGGTTATCCCTAATGCTTGTACACTTTTTTCTACCACATTTTTTCCTTCCCTTCGACTCTCTATTAATGTGCTTGGACACAGAGCTCTGTGAACAGCCAGCCTCTTTTGCAATGACCTTTTGTGTCTTGCCATCCTTGTGCAAGGTGTCAGTTGTCGTCTTTTAGACAACTGTCAAGTCAGCAGTCTTCCCCATGATTGTGTAGCCTACAGAACTAGACTGAGAGACCATTTAAAGGCCTTTGCAGGTGTTTTGAGTCAATTAGCTGATTAGAGTGTGGCACCAGGTGTCTTCAATATTGAACCTTTTCACAATATTCTAATTTTCTGAGATACTGAGAATTTGGGATTTTCCTTAGTTGTCAGTTATAATCATCAAAATTAAAAGAAATAAACATTTGAAATATACCAGTCTGTGTGTAATGAATGAATATAATATACAAGTTTCACTTTTTGGATGGAATTACCATCTTTTAGTAAATTTAGAACACTGCTAATAGACAAAAAGACAAATGTATTCAATATGACTATCGTTTTAACAATTTAATATACTATACACAATAACACAACAACCATTTATAATAAAACATTAGAATGCTAACTATCCACTATATCACTGAAGCACATTCAGGACATTATCTGAACCTAAAAAATGTGTTACACCAAAACCAAAATGTTTAAATAGCTCTACCCTGTTGGCTTAAAACTTAAGAAATGGATAGTATTGACAGTTAACGGTTATTATTAAAATGATTGTGCCTTTATAATGGTAAAGTATTGTATTGCTTCAGTGTCCAGCTGATCATGGACTGTACTGAATAATTTATATATACTATGCATGGGGGAAAAACACTGTGCCCTACTTTTTTCAGATTATTTTTAAATGTGAGCGAACACTTCCACTAATGTATTTGAGAAAGCCACCAGCAATATAAGTGAAAACAAGCTGGCAATTGTTCACTGCCAAGCTGGCAAAAAAGTATTGGAACACAAAGAACAGGCAAAGGAAATCACACTAACCTTTCAAAGCCATAATTTCTTGGAAGGCACAGTAGTAGACATTTGGTTCCCAGAGATGTTTTGGCAAAAGATTGTGTATGAGGGCTCTACAGAAGCTCCTAATTTCAGCAATCTCTTCAGCCTTAGAACTAAATGCCGTGGACCTGAGCAAGTCATAAACACAAACTGTATCTACAAATACAGACATGCACAAAAAGTGATCTTATTTTAACGGTCTGCATCCATGGTTAGTCCATAAGAGTTCATTTAAAAGAAAAAGTGAAGCAATGCCATTCTGCACGGTTGTACAACTAGGCTGCAACAAACACTAACCGAGCAGGAAGTAAAAATAGTGCCATGCATACAAAATAAGGAATTGCAATATAAATATGTGTTAATGCACACCATGTAATTTGAGACACAGGGGCAAACTAAATAGGTGTTTGCTTACCCATCTGGCTGCTTTGTGTTGTGAAGGTGCTTGGTGAGGATCTGAATGCAGCCAAGAGCAGTGACTGAGAGATCTATGTCTTTGGCCTTATAAATGATCTCATCCATGACCAAGTTGAATTCAGTGAGCAATGCTAGATGTAGAGACTGACTGTCTCCAATTTCTGGAATAGTGCTCCATGGCAGGACCAGGTGAGTGTAGGCACGCTTAAACACTGCAATATACACATCGTCACAATGGTGCCTTTTTTTACCTTACTGAACAACTGTAATTGCACTGTATATTATATAGTAAATGTTAATGGATTATTCGATTACTTTTGGCCAAGATCATTACAACTGTAAAATCATAGGGATGACTCTGTCTATGACTCATTAGATATGACACAACATTTTTTGAAGAGAAAGTGAAAGTTAGAACTTACTGTGCTGAAGTGACTGTTGGATATTTGGATACTGTGACTGCGGAGATGCTTTCTGTACAACCCGGACTGCTGAGTCTGGTGCATCACTGCCAACTATATGGCCGGTCTCACTTTTTTGCTGTAGCTAGGTAAATAAATCACTTATCAGTCATTGATTGGCAATTACAGTTTTTTTAATCGGCCCTAAAACTAAACTTGAGGTAAAAGTATCCTGAAGAGAAAAGATATTCTCGTAGGATCTGTGTGATCTTGGGTTATGTCACTGTATGGTTTTTATATTACATCTTTTCATTAATATAATTTTCTGATTAACTTTTTCAATGTATAATGAATCTTTCACTGAACACACATAATGTTGTTTATAATAATAATAATAATAATAATAATAATAATAATAATAATAATAATATCAACAACGGGCATTGTGGAAGAGTCACATAATGAGGTTTATAATAATAACAACAACAAAAACAACGCTTTATATGTCGTTGACTGTTCTTTTCTTGGCTTATCATCTTAGTATCCTTTATGGTCATTCTGAACTTAGACATATAGTTGATATATAGGAGAAAAACATACCTGAGATATTATAGCTCGATCAGAGTCACATTCCGTTTGAGTGCCACTTTCACAAGATTTGCTATTGCCTTCAGGTAGAAAAATGATAAGAAAAAACAGAGCACAGCAGCACACCTGGATCAAAAATGGTCCCAACTCTGAAAAATACCAAAACAAACCTAAAAATACAGTGAATATATGACTCCAAAGATACATTTCTAGCTTTTCTTTTTCGCTTCAGATAAAGACGTCTGTTTCAGACTTAACTCCGACTATAAACTGGCACTTCCGGATAAATGAAATGCCAAAGCACTAAAGGCGCAAGGATGCCGGAGTTGTGGCTGCAGTTCCGTTAATGACCACACGGTGGAAACGTTACAACAAAACGGACGTTTCTGATGTAACCCACTTGTTAATACACCAAGGTGACCTGGGGTTTCATTTATAAAACTGTGTGTAGGATCCCTACTAAAAGTTTACGTACGCCCAAAAGCCAAAAATGGCGTATGCTAAAAAAAATTATTAAAGGTTATAATTATATTAAAAGCAACATTGTTATAATCAGGGCCGGCCCTGCGCATAGGCAGAATAGGCAAATGCTAAGGGCGCCGCCCACCACTAGGGGCGCCCGTGCGCCCAAATTATTATTTATATATATATATATATATATATATATATATATATATATATATTTATATATTTTATATATATATATATATTACCTGAGAAGTATTTTATTTATATATTTATTATATATATTTTATTGCTGTAAGAAAGGCAAGGAAAGCAAGGTCTCCGTAATATAGTTTTTTTATATAGTTTGTGTGTGTTTCCAAAATATTTTCAAAATAAAGAAAAACAGGACAAAGCTGTGCAGTTTGTTTCTGTGTAAGTTTATGAACAAAATGATCGGAACACAATTGTCTGTGATTCCAGGGGCACCAGGTGAAATCTTGCCTAGGGCAGCAAATTGGCCAGGGCCGGTCCTGGTTATAATTATATTAAAAACAAAATTGTTACAGTTTCTACTTTTTAATATTGTTAAACTCACCAAGCCATCACGTACTGCGCCTGCATTTAGTCTGTTCCCTACACTGCTATGTGTCAAGATAAAGGAATAGTGTTGAACCATGCCAGCGTGCCACAATGTTTGTGAGAGTCATGTTGGAGTCACATATGATTTAAGTATACCACCGTAAGTATACCATTGAAAACGACAGATATTATGGCACTCAGGGACGGCTGTGATATACCAGACCTATAGGGTGAGATGATAGATTCCAATAGAATTATTTCATATACAAAAAGGTCTTAGAGACAAAGTTGAGGATTACTTATAGTTTTTTTATATAAATAATTTACCTGTCTGCCAATTCCCGCTGGAAACAGCCGGTTGCCAAGAACCCCAGTGTGGTGAGGACTTGTATTTGGACTGGGATGGCATGGTTCCGGCGTGTTGCCCTCTCTATTACTGGACCCAATTCAGCACATAGATCTAAGAGCACAGCTCTAGGGAATCATAATGGGCCAGGATATCATCATGGTCCCTGAAAACTCGTTCTCTCCTTATTATGCCATTGGCGTAATCCTCCAACAGTGCCAGCAGTGCCATCATGAAGCATTACATACCCGGGTCACCGGAGGATTTATATGTTTCTAGCAATTAGACTGATCGTTAAAACCTTGACAAAATCACAGAATTAATTTGTGGGCGAAAATTTAAGACGAAAATGTTATAGTGAACACATACTTCTTCATGACGGTTTTGTAATGAACACCGTAGGACCGATGATGAGTAGCGATTGTGCTTCATGACTGTATTTGCAGACTTTGACATTTTATGATAGCTATATGTACATTAAGGAAAATATTTCGTTTTTACACTGTTCTGCAGTTCTCTAATAAAAGGGTATTTCATGCTATTTTGTATCACATGTAGTCGCGCCATCTCCTCCTGCGCTCCCGTTGTGGACAATGTGACTGTAAGGCAGCGCTGATTATTCATTCATTCATTCATTCATTCATCTTCTACCGCTTATCCGAACTACTTGGGTCACGGGGAGCCTGTGCCTATCCTCAGGCGTCATTGGGTATCAAGGCAGGATGCACCCTGGACGGAGTAGCGCTGATTATTATTATTATTTTATTTTTAATACATTTTGAATTACGTTTGGATTTTACTAGATGTATATAGCCTAAAACAATCGGCACAAATAACACTGTTGGATTTAATCTTCATGATAATGTAAATATAACGTATGAAATGGAGTGAAAATTAAATGTCATTAATTCTTATAATCGTTCTTCTTACATGTATTTTCTACAATCTAACTTCAGTTCACGACCTCACCATCTGTGTCGCCAATTCCCTTTGTCTCCAGAATGTGCGTACGCACGTCTCAAAGTTTGCTTAAAGGTGCACACATTCTCCCGTCAAGTTTGATTTTTATAGATCACAACCTTTGCGCGAAAACTGGCGTACGCACGTTTCCAGCCCCGTTTTGTGCCTACGCACGGTTTATAAATGAGACCCCTGGTTGTCTTACTATAGAAGATATTTCTGCCCTGTAGTCAGAATGGCTTGGGCAGACATTATAAAAAGTAAACTGTATTGACAAAGAAGTAGCAAAAATAATAGTTGATGACCAAATTGGGACAAGTATGAAGAAAAACTCCAAAACAGTAGAAGACATAAATCACTAACTAAGCATAAAGAAACAGATGTGCAGATTAGATTTCACAACAAAATTATGCAAAAACTGAGTGAGTGAAGGATTTTGGGTACCATGACTGATGAGATGCTTTTTGTACAGTCTGGACTGCTGTTTCTGGTTCTTCACTGCTAACTATAAGGCCAGTCTCACTTTTTTGTTTGTTTCTGTAGCTAGATAAATACATCACTTATGGATGAGCAATTAATTTTTTAATCAGTATTAAAAGTAAATTTGAGATATTCTCTTAGGATTTCTGTGTTATGTAGCTGTATGATTTTTATATTACCACTATAGATGTGGTAGAATTTTTTTTTTGTATACTTTTCAAATTCATTTGTAGATAGATTCAAGATGCAAATCTACTAATCAGCATAAAGAATGTCATGTTTTCGGCTTACCTTGCTTGCTTCTGGAACAGACTTGCTGAACTTTATTAGTCAATGGTAACAAAAAAATGAATTCATAATTTTACCGAAACACTGACAATTTACATAATACATCTGATCTAATGAGAAGGAATTTCATTATGCAGCAAGACAAAGAATCAAAACAAGTGACGTCGGCAGGGGGAAAAAGCAGAAGTTTTCATCTGGCAGCAGAAAGTCAAAGTCAATCACCAGATCTTAAGCCTACGGTGCAGCATTTACCTTCATGAAAAACACCAAAACAAGAGAAAGATGCATGAGAAAGCTTAAGAAAAGAACACAATAGTTTGATACCACTGGCTTGATGCACCAGGGTTACAACTAGCTGTTTTAAAAGTATCAGAAATTCTGATGTGTCTCCATCTTTTGAACTCAAATCCAAAAGGCTTTAGCATACAGCAAAAAAATCCTTACCATTCTAACATTCAGATTCAGAGACCATATTTAAAAATGTGCTTTGTGAAAATGTTAGCTAATGATTGAAATGCTTGTTTCCTGGGCTATGGAAGAAACAACCTTTGACCAGAGCAAGACCAGTAATGTGTCCTTTGACCTTGCAGTAATGCATTTCAGTGACTTATGAGAAGATTCCATATAAGCCACTAAAAGTTAAACCTGTGTTCCTTCTTCATTTAAACCTAGACAAATCACCTGTGTATCTCAAAGGCAAGTTGTGGTGTTGAGCCAACATGCAAAACATACTATACTGTGCTGTGTACACACTGAAATGTTAGAGAAGCCCAGAATAAGCAAGAACGACCTACAGAAAATTCACCTGGCATAAACTGTCTGTGATGGTAAGCTACCTGGGGCCAAAATGCAGAGCCATAGCAGTAGATTTTTTATCAGTATAAATGATTCAAGAAGCACTAAAAGATCATGTCCCCCACAGCTGTTCTTGGCCAGGATCCACAGATAAGACTGGAAGACAGCCCAGGAATTTGAAACTCTAAAAATACAACATGCCTGTCAGTGCCTCTAGAGGCATTAAATCACTCTGGCAATTGAACCAATAATGGAGGAACAGATTTCCTTTTAGCATTAATGAATCAACCTTGAAAATAAATACAAAAAAAAAACAAAAACATGGAAACAGCTCAACACAAACATAAGTTTAGGTTTAGTTGGTCTTTATTAAATTGCCTCAAACAGACTGGATGACAGTACAGGTTTCGGTACCTGGCACAGCTTGTTCCAGGAATGGCATGGTGAGGGGGAAAAAAGCTGTGCGAAAATAAAAAGCACATAACTATTCCCACAGTACAACTAGTACTGATATACTAGTTGGTCCCTATAAATAAAGGCGGAATTTGAGTCCTTGTAAATGTACAAGTTATTTTACATTTAGACACCCCAACACTAGTGGTAAAACATTTAGATGACTTTCTTTAACTCATCATACAGCACAAGCACAAAGGCACCACCCATGCCTCGAAGAACATTGGACCAAGCTCCCTTGAAGAAGGCCTTGCCACCCTCGTCACGGGCAATCTTCTTCCAGCAGTCAATTGTTCCGCTGTACATGATGTCAGCTACAATACAAAATGAGATGTACATTAGTCTCATCACAAAAAAATGAACAAATGGAAAGGTTTCGCACTCAACCTGCTATATGCCTACCTCCTTTGCGTCCAGACTGCATCATCATACGACGACGCACAGTGTCAAAGGGATAGGATGCAAGGCCAGCAACAGCTGTTACAGTCTGAGCAATCATCCAACTCACGACTATATGGGTGTTCTTGGGATCTGGCAACATACCTAAAGAGAAGAGGATTAGATTAACCAATAAATAAAATCACAAATATTCCATAAACCACCTATACATATAAATAAACTCACCCTTTGCTGTGTCATAGATGCCAAAGTAAGCTGCTCTGTAGATGATGATACCCTGCACAGATACATTGAAACCCTGGTATAGACCTTTGAGGCCATCAGACCTGAAGATTTTTACTAAGCAGTTGCCCAAACCAGTGAACTCTCTCCCTGCTCCGGCTTTGCCAACATCTGCTGCCAGACGGGTTCTGGCAAAATCAAGAGGGTAGACAAAGCAGAGAGAGGTGGCACCAGCAGCACCACCAGAGGCCAAGTTACCGGCAAAGTACCGCCAGAACTGGGTGCGCTTGTCTACACCATCCAGGAAGACCTTCTTGTACTTGTCCTTGAAAGCAAAGTTGAGAGCCTGGGTGGGGAAATATCTGATGACATTGGCCAAGTTGCCTCTCCAGAACGACAGGAAACCTTGCTCCTTGGGAATACGGACAACGCAATCCATAATACCCTTGTACTGCTTATCGGCTGTGATTTGTTTGCTGGCATGTTGAACCTGCAATGGGATAGAATATAAATAATTAAAACATAATACTATTAAGTAATACACAACTTGTAAAATTAGGCTAAAACGTATAACTCAATTTTGTGATCACATTAAAGGCTATTAAAAGGAACACAACGCACGACCCCTAGCTAGCTTGCGTGCTAACAGATGCATCATGTCGTCCGCGATAAAAGCAACAATATAATGATATCAGTACAACTAACATAACTGGAAACTATAGCTTTCAAGCAGAAACTCGAGGATTATAAACGTGACCAGATTGCAGAAGAAAGCAGGGAAAACCGCAGAAGAACAAAGTGTCCCCTTCCTACGACCTTGGGTCAAATAAAAAGAAAGGCCAAACTCTCAGTTTTTGAAAGACAAGCTAATGTTCATAAATCCCATAAATAAAACATTCTGCAATAAATATTACAAGAAAAAGAATGCGTTAACTAAGCTAACCGTTAATCCGAAGATTTTTAGTAAACTTGAATAAAATAATTAAAGCGGTTCAATTGTTAGTTTAAAAAACGGAATTGCTGTAAATATATATATAAAAACATTAATAAAAAAAGCAGATGGGTCGCTTAGTTTCGAGATGACTAATATGTTCAGCCTTGTCTTCGTTAGCCACCCTGCTATGTTAGCTCGCTAGCTCTCTGTAGCTCAGGGCCTTTAGCACTAGCCGGTTAATTGTTCCCGGAGTGAATGAGCTAAGGTCACGACACATAGCTAGCTAAAACTCGCTCGATACAAACTCGACAATCGCGTCATTTAACTAGTCCTCGTTGTTCTCAACAAAAAGAAGTAATAATAATAATAATAACAATTAACCGCACCGACAGTTTAATTGATCTGAATCCGTGTATTAATCGAATCCTTTACTGTCGGCAACTAGCATACTAGCCTTCCTGTGCTAACTAGCTAACTGCCTTTAGCGCAAACCGAGCAAGACACCCAGTTTACACTAACAGTAATTTGTGGAATTTATTTAGGTCATCTTTTTTCGTTAACTGTATTAGGTTTTATTACTAAATCCGAACATATTTCTAGAAAAGTAAAGCCAGTTAGCCAGCTAGCGGCTACGACTTCCGGAAATCTCTTAAATGATCATTAATCCGATTTTAATTGTTCACACGGATTACAAAACAAACTCACCTGAAGAAGCAGTTTCACTCTTTCAATGGGAGCAACAGCTGTTTTGGAAATGGCAGCGGCAATTCCACCAGCCAAGAAGTCCTTGGCGAAAGAAATGGCGGTTTCATTCATTGTTGGTAGATGTTACTGTGGTGTCGTTTCAAGGAGACAAAATCCCGCTAAGGCGCAGGACTGGCGCTGAATGCCGGCTGGGTCGAAATGGCCGATTAAAAAGTTGCGATCACACTTTAAACTGCTGGATTCGCGAGACAAAACGCGAACAGAGACACGACGCCCTGATTGGTTCCTTGGAACAAAGGCGGAGTTTAAAGTATATAAGGTCGGTTGTAGAGCGAAGTCAGCCCACGTCTAAACATGGTGACGTCATTACGTTATTCAGTACTCAAAGCATTCAGCATTCAGTATTAATTCAGAGTAAACTAATAATCTGTACTTTGTGGGGTTTCAGGAGTGATTTTATATCTGCATCATGCAGTTAAACACACAAAAAGAGAGTCATGCTAAATCTTATTGAAGAAAAAAAAAGATGAAATTAAAAAGATTCTCTGAGAAAAGTATTGAATCTGTGAGCATCTCAGGCTCAGTATGTAAGAACAGAAACACATGAACATAGACATAGCCACAATAAGCAATAAAACTATATCAGACTGTATATTGATAAAATTGTTTCATAGTAATTTTTTTGTTTGTTTGTTTGTTTTGTGCAGTTTATAATTTTCATACCACAATATGTTCTGTCTAAATGATATTGCACGTGTAGAGCAGCTCTTGCTTTTTATATATCAGTATTGTGGATATGGATAGTGTGCTGGTGGTTTGTAATTCACTTAAAACATTAAGCTTTCTTCCAAATATGTACTTTAAACAATATATATTTGCAAACCTAATTATCTGGTTATAGCTTTAAAATGTACTAAAATTCTTAAAGGGACATTTCTAAATTGAATGACAGAATTGAGGTAGATGTTATAAGTGATTACAATTTAAAAAAAGTGATATGAAATAGTGGGACAGTGTCGTTCATATATGGGTTTCATTGGTGAATTTGAATTGTTGCTTGTTTTTAGCTGTTCTTATTTGTCACTAAGTAAAATAAAACAAACTAGTTTCAACAAGACTTAGCTTTATATCTTGTTATTTCACTTTCAGGACAATGTCAGACACTAATCATTGATTAGTGAGAGAAAAGTGAAGGGGTCAGTCTGGAAAGTGCCTTGTTTGCCACAATCTTCAGTTGTGTTATCTTTATCGCAAGCAGCAAAGAGATTGTCACCCGAATATTAACTATACTTAAAGTTATCTTATGGTAACAGGTAATCTTTGGCTCAATGAATCTACTATTTAAGCAGGATCAATGGTTTGTGTATGAAAAGTGTTTACTACAGATGTGAAACATAAAACTTTGTAACGCTGTCAAAAGTTGAAAAAGCAAAAATAAGAGTCAGCCAGAGACAAATATGAGTTTAATATATAAACAGTCAAATTCTTCTGGGTTGCTACCACTTCATTCATGAGTAGATACAAAAGGTGACTTCATGCATGCACTCATATGTTTAAAAAAAAACTCATATAGCACATAAATAATGAATACATTTAAAACAGCATACAAAGCCATAATATTCATGAATTGTTTAGGCGGCTTTAAGGCACTGAAAAAGTCCATCCTGAGAGACCTTTAAATGGCATGTAATATACTTCAGTGACATGTCTAAAAAGTCAGCACCTGTTTAACAACCACAGTAATATTGATACAATATTAACACCATCTCAAAGATGTCACAGTGTGTTATGCACCACTTTCGTTTTTTTTTTTAGAAAACAAGGGTTGTGGGTTTGAGTGTAATAATACATTTAAGGATACATTTATTAATACAGTACATACATTTAGCAGTGACATTACAGCAGACGCACAAGGTCGTCTAACTTTAGGTTGCAAAAGATCAATTCTCACACTAGTATGACCATAGTGTTTACTAAATACCTGCAATATTTACCCAGCATCAACTATACTGAACACTTGGTGCATACCATTGTGTGCAAATTGTGCAGCGTCATACTAAACAGTGAAAGTGTTGAAACTTGCCCTTTAGAACCTAAATGTCCATGCTTGCATGTATTGAACAGAAATTCTCAATTAAACTCAAGTGTAAATTATTTAAGTCGACTTAGTGTGGTTGAAGATTTTTTTTTTGTTTTTTTTAGCAGAACAACACCCAAGAAAGTGCTCCAGCAAACTCCTACTTAGTCCTTACTTTTTTCCTCTTTAGGAATTAGGTATTTGTTATAATATCGTTAGGTTTGCCACCGAGTTTCCATTGATGAACTTTGTGCCTGCGTTTGTCTGTTTTTCAAGTAGCGCTTAAACTCCTGTAGTTCGTGTGGGCCCAGGCTTTGGTCCACTCCTGGTTTGAGCTTGTTGCTCAATGGAGACACTGTGTAGCCGTTTTGGTAAAGACAGAATTGCTTACACATCTCAAAGCAGCTGAAGAGCAGGCCATAATAAGGGATGATCTAAACAAGAATCAAACAAATACAACTGACATTAAGATCCAACCATGACACAATAACATCAACAACAACAATAATAAAACAAAAATAAGCCTTAAGCATCTTTATCTCATTGGGATTTGTCAGAGATATTTTTGTCATTTTTCTGTTGTAAAACCAAAGTCAGAAATTTTCATGTATGGCTAACAAACAAAGGTAAAATGAGACTAATCAAGTGGCTGCCAATAATTGGGCAAATAATTATTGTAACCACAAGAACAGAGTACAAGATTAATTCAATAGGTATCTGTTAATAGTGAATATCTCAAGGACAATGATAGCATAATCTACAATATTATTGGATTCAGGATATCAAGTGTGATGTTAAATTAATAATTCACTGAATACATTAATATTATACCTTGAGCATGTTGGCTGTAATGCCACTCCACAGGGACAAGACACCTTTGGTTTTCATGACCTGTCTGAAGCAATCTATAATTCCAGTAAAATGGACATCGACTCCTCCGCAGTGTGGCAGAAGAGGATTCTGAGCCTTAAATATTAAGTGAATAAAACAAATATATTATAAGCACAAGACAAAATTGTGTTAAAAATGATTTAATGAAAAGACATAAATGTAATTAAAGTACAAACATAAAAAGTCAGAGTTGGATTGTGTGTATTTTGGAAGATGGTGTCTCAGAAGTATATATAGGTTTGTAAGAACCCTGTGTTTAAAACCCTCTTATGCACACTGTTTTGTACAACGTACAGTAGAGAACGCACATTGGTCGGCCCTATCTTGTGGTCCTTAGCTCTGTTTTTGTTCTATGTAGCACCAGGGTCCTGGAGAAACGTTGTCTCATTTCACTATGTACTGCATCAGCTATATATGGTTAAAATGACAATAAAAGCTACTTGACTTGACTTGAGATACATTAAAGAGTCAAGGCAAGTCATAAAATTGGACCGTGTTGTTCAAGAATTTGTCTCATGGTGGTCATTATGACAGACTGCACTGCAGGTTCTCTGACATTCCCTTATCTGTAATCGGGCAACCAGTTGACACACCATTTAAATAAAATCACTGAAATAACTGAGGTAACATGAGAAGCCATTTATGTTTAGATATTATTTAGTCAATAAAGACATTATCTCGATTGTAAGTTTCTGTTGCTGCTTGTTCTCTTCTGCAACAGACAGCATTAATTTGTTCCCAAACTGTGGTAGAAAAGTATTTTAATTATGATTGTGAAACACATTGGACTAACCAGTTTGGCTTGACACAGTCTGTGCCACCTAGTGGCAAACAGCAGTATTATACAAACATCTTAGCAAGCAAGAAGTACTGTGTCCCATCCAGCACTCTTTCACTCTTTTATGATGATTGACTATACTATACTATATGATTGACTATACTATAGATTGACTATAATGCATCCATGATAAAATATTGTATAATAATTAGGGTGCCTATGACTTTTCACACAGTACTGTTCATGAAAGTGAAGAAGCTTAGCAGATTAAGCTTAGCTCAGTGGGTAAATGCTGTTCAGCATTTGCTCTGAACCCAAATTCCTAACAAGCTGGGATATGAAAAGAAAAGAATTTCACAAGCACCGCGATGTATGATGGTTGAGGTAGTAGAATGGTCAGATAAAAACGTAGCATGACATTTTTGGTAAAATTCCTACACATGTTCATAGTGGTGTAACCGAAAAAAAGCTGTTAATATTTAAAGGAGAGGGAGTCATTGTAGCTTTTACTAACCTGATTTCCTAAAACCACTATTTGTACCATGCATTTATAATGAAGGAACACAACAGTGTACATTTATTCAAATGTATAAGTACAAAAGAGGAGCCATAATGTTTGTCTCACCTGCATCTTCCTTTTAATTGTCTCAAAGGGGAAAGAGAGAGTTTGAGCCACTCCTGCAGCAAGACAGCCATTGATGAAGTTCTGCAAAGAGGTGAAACGGAAGTGGTGCTCCTGCCAAAGCTTATCCAAGTTATTAAATACAATATAGCAGCCAATCGAGAAGGGAACTGCACCTGTATCACAGTAAAAAGAAAATGAAAGATATTCCAAAAAAATAAATCATCACAGTGTCCACAACCAGCAAGTAATTTTACTTAATTTTATCTGGATTATAAACAAATAGAAGAAGTCAGAAGCTATAAACCATAAAATACTATTTAGTATTTGAAAAAGATAAGCTTAAGGAGCAAAAAGAAGAGTGCTGTATAAAACTTAGTAAATATCTAACTGCAATAACTAAACTGCAGGAACATGTCAGGTAAAGTTCACATGACCAACCCCAAGGAACATGTGATTGTCAAATACAATATAAAATGCCACTTTTATACAGGATAGTTCAGCCCAAGGAAATTCAATTTGTTTATCTTGCAAATTAGAACTATGCATATTACACAAGCTGTGAAGATAATGTTCACCTTATAAGAAAGATAAAGTGCTAGCAGTGGTATTGGTCTACTGAATGAAAAGCTATGATTTCAAACTCCAAACTTTCAAACCACCAAGCATTCCATTCCATTATAAGAAGACAAAATAAGTCATAAAGGCATACCTAATACAGTGAGAGAAAAGCCACGGTAAAGAGCTAGGAACCCCTCATGTCGCTTTATACTGGAAAATGTGTGCAGCACACCCCGATATGTGGATTCTCTGCAGTTTTGTACTATCAGTCTGGTTTCAACCACCTCTAAGGGATAGGTAAGCAGGGCAGCAGATATACCTGCAAGACCACCAGTCACTATGGCCTTAAACTGGGAAATGCGACCAAGTTCATCCATATACATGTGGATGATCCTGTTAGACATGGGAATAAATCCAATTAAAAATCACAGTGCAAGATTTGTTTATCTTACATGGTTCCATATGCTTATTTTACATTCAGACTAGGATTTGTTTAATCAAAACACATTAATTCCATAGCACAGAATGAAGCATGATTTTTTTTATTTTTTATAAATCTCTAGGGAATGAAGGTTAACTGTACACTTAAGGTTAATTAAGATTAACTGTAACTTACACATAAATATAGCCTTAGTCCTAGAGAACACCTGTGTTGTGTAAGTGTCCAGTTACTGTTTCCTAAAACTCTAAAGCACTTTCCTAAACTGCTGATCAGGACAGTGTTTATATTTATATACAGTATATGGTGACACGTGGCATGCACTGCTTGTGTAATTACTTCTCTCGAGAATCAGAAGAATTCAACTTCACATTGACAAATCCAGTGCACCATTAACGATTAAGTGCACAACAGCATTATTTGTACATCTGTGTAACATTTTAACAAGTATGTTTAGAAGGCGAGGCTTGGAAACGCCCTTTTAAAGCTGAGTCGGAAGTAATGACGTCATCGAATGTGCCGACTTTCCTGCTCTATGATTGGTCTGGTCGCTAAGGCGTGATGACGTCGCGTTGAACTGAAGTAAACTTTAAAGCTACAACAATCTTAGCTCTAGAATGGACCTAAATTATTATAAAACAAACACCAAGAACGAGACCTACGAAAAAGAATATGTTAAATATCGGTATTGTGTTGAACATCACTGCTTTAGATATTACAGCTAACTGGTAATGTAATGTAACCGATGTAGCCGCCAATGCTAAGGGCTAATCACCAATGTAAACAATTCAAACCCTGAAGCTGCGTAGCACTCGTGAAACTAGCGATCGTTAAAAACAAGCAAACAAACAAAAACTATAACTTAAAGCATTAACAGTAAATAATAAAGGCTAAAGAGAGGCTCACGTTTTGTAGGTTCCCAGATGTATGGCACTGTATGGGAACAACCGCAGACAGGAAACTAAATTTCCTTTCCAAAACGCGCGCAGACCTTCACGCTGATAAATAAACAGAAAACTGCGCTTGAAGCCACATTTGCAGTGAAAAGTCCCAACTTGGCTCAAGATTTTCACGACCTCAAGAGGCGATGTAACGGTTTTGCTAAAAATTCCTGCAAACCCGACGCATAGAAAACTTTGAGAACTTGTTAATCTGTCATCCTTATTAACGGTTGCCATTTCTCGACACACACCTAATAATCCATGGAGTGCAAACTGATTTACTGAACGGCTGTATTACAGCAAAACTGGACCACCGCAATGACGTAATAATACTGTACTGAGTGCCATTTCACACGGGACAAGGTGAAAAACGCCTATTGGTGGATCGTTTATTGTGGGTGGGGCTAAATGCAACTGGGCGAATCACAGCAGCAACGCTTTATTGAATATGATTCGGTTGTCACGAGATCAGCTATAAACAGCGCACTCTATGACGTTTCCAGCATTTGGCAGACGCCCTTATTCAGAGCCAGTTACATTATCTCCTCTTTATACAGCTGAGTGTTAAGGGCCTTGCTCAGGGACCCAACAGAGGTAGCTTGGTTCAAACTCACAACCTGGGATCATACTCACAACCTTCTGATTGGTAGCCGGACACCTTAACCTTTGCATTTTGGAATGCAAATGTTCTGCTTTAAAAAAGACCTGAGACCACTGGCCAAAATACAGGCTGAACTGGTCAAACTACATAGCATTATCTTCAGTGTTGAATTAACACCTACAGTGCTTATATACACTATAATGCCAAGAGTTTTGGGAGGTCTGCATTTACGTGTGAATGAACTTGAATGACATCCCATTCTTAATCCATAGGGTTTAATATAGAATTGGCCCACCCTTAGCTATAACAGCTTCAAGTGGTCTGACTTTCCTCAATATTTAAGAGTTTGTTTATTGGAATTTCTGATCTCTAGAAGCTCATTTGTGAGGTCAGGCACTGATGTTGGACGAGAAGTCAAAATGTCTTGATATGCTTTAGCATTAAGAGTTCAGATCACTGGAACTAAAGTCACTGGATCTAAAGGTCTGTAGCTATTAACTCTGCACAAAGCTGATGCTTTTCTGTGCACTGTGACCCTGACCTGTGCACGCTGACCCTACTCTGTGATTTTACGTGGCCTACCACTTCGTGGCTGAGTTGCTGTCGTTCCCAATTAATTTGATATGATACCACTAACAGTTGACTGGAATATTTAGTAATGAGGAAATTTCACGAATGGACTTTTTTCACAGGTGGCAACCTATCACGGTACCACGCTTGAATTCACTGAGCTCCTGAGACTGACCCATTCCTTCACAAATGTTTATAGAAACAAAGTAAAGTCTTTTTTTTTTAAACCAGTTAGACAGGGCATCTTTAAACCAAATTCACCCCTTCTGTAAAACAGCTGGTTTTGAGAGGAAGTCTTAATATTTCTGTAGAAATTCAGGATAGGATTTGGATGAAGAGATTTTCCATCATGGTCCCACAGTGACATCAGAATTAGGTTTATTGGCCAAGTGTGTTGACACACAAGAAATTTGGTTCCAGCTGTTTGTGACTCTCAAAAGTACAGACATAAATAACATTATACTATACAAGAAAATGCAGACGATGTGATACAATATAGACAGTATGAGTATTAAATATGAATACAGAATATATGACTGATCAGTTATGTACAGAGCCGATCGGCCCTATTACGCTCACTACGCAACTTGCTTAGGGCCCCGCAAATTAGGCCCCGCCTCCCCCTGCCTCATTTTACAGCGCGTGTTAATGTTTACTGTGTAGATGACAATATGAAGCGGCTCTATCCATCTGGCTATGAAAAGAGAAAAAGTAAACAAATTGAGAGTGAAATTTGAGAACAGCAATCAGGTAAACTTGTGATCTCTTCAAGTTTTGATGTCAGCAAGAGCAAATAAGAATAAAGTTAAGTTGATGTGATTCTGTCTCTAGTTTTTATCTGACTAACTAAATTAGCTGTGCAGTGCTGCCAGTGCATCTCTTGGCCTGTCTGTCAAACAAAAATTTATTGCGTGAACGTTCGCGTGAATAAACGCCCAAGGGCAACGGTGTTTATAAACGGCAGCTCGATAACCGCGCCGCGCGTGAACATGCGGTCATATGCGCGTGCAATCGTGCACGAAATGACGCGCGCTTTCCAGCAGCAACATCTGTATGGGGACCAGTACAAAAAGTAGGGTGATAGCACTCCTAAATGACAATGTTTATATTCTCTCAATCAAGGTTACAACAACATTAATGCAATATGGAAACCAATGGATTTACATTGGAATGGGCATAACGCCAGGTCAATATGAATGCACATCCCTCAGTAAATAATAATCATCAGGGATCAAGTATTGCTCTCATGCATACTATAAAACACAGTGATACGGTATGGCAAGCCATTTTAGCTTTTATACATTCACATGATATGGATTTTTTATTTCAAGAATTCAGTTTTCAATACTTAAAATGTAAATATTAAGAGTGTGATGGTTACTACTAAAAATCACACTCTTAATATTTACATTTTAAGTATTGAAAACTGAATTCTTGATATCAAAAATCCATATCATGAGGTTTGTAGTGGGAGCAGTGGGGTGTCAAGTGTGAATATGTGGCAAATGGTTTACATGGCTTACGAGTCAGGTAGGAGGGCCCCTTAGCAGAATTTAGCTTAGGGCCCCAGGGAGGTCAGGATCGGTTCTGGTTATGTATATAAAGTGTGAGAAGTGTGTGGTAGTGCAAATAACAATATTGTGTAATATTATGCTTTTTTGCAATATGCAGCAGCAGTAGTGTGTAACCTATACAGATGATATACATGATCCTAATTGCAAGGGATGATGCATAGAACCTAGAAAAATAAATATATACTATCATGAACAACATGGCCTCACTCACAGTTAACCTTGTGCATTATATCATCCAGTTATCGGCAGCATACTGTATTTTAGTGGATTTGTGCACTTCTAAATAAGGCCTATGAACTGTAGATGCTGGTAGAGTGGCATGTACTATTAAGTGGTACTGTTGGATTATTTGTATAGTCTAAGGTAAGCATGTCCACCCACTATGTGGGCCAGTCTCTGCTTAGACAAGTGAGCTCCTAGTGTCATTTCCCCACTAAATAAATAAGTGCTCTGCATCAACAAATAATACAAGACACACACCAGGCATTCATCTACAATGTATCTCCAGAATCATCTGGACAATAATGTATATAAAGCAAGATTATTATCAGAGCAAATGATTCTCCAACTCTCTATAGTGAAATGAATGCTAACACTAAGTTTCAAATACATCTACTTTGAGTCAGAATCATGCATAAGCACATAAGGAGGATCTTTAACTTTCTCCATAACAACCATGTAAAGTGTATAGAACCCTAGAGAGAGACATTCAATACTGCTGTATGGCATTGTTATGGCTACATCTTACACATTCATAATATAAAGGAATTTGATGATTTAAGAGGACACATTTCTAGGAATAAGACTGTGTTAAGACTAAGAATGTGATTTAGCTTTAACATAATATACCTTTAAAACATGCAGAACAATTTTTACTTAAAGGCCCATAAACTGCATGCTTGTTGCTGTTGTATTCAGAAGTATTTTGCTGGACTGTTAAATTATAGTTCTGCACACACAGGGTGCCAATTCTTGCTGTATGTTTAGGGCATCAGATTTGCTTGGGTAAGCAACTGTCAGGGTGTTCCCACAACCAGCAGTAGGTACCTATCTTGGGGCCATAAGTCTGTGGCATAGATGCTGAATTCTGCATGGATTGAGAAGTTCCAGTGGTGGACAGGTAGAAGTATATACAGTGTCGCTTGAACCCTGCAGAAATTTCTCTATTTCTGCATAAATATGACACAAAACATCATCAGATTTTCACACAAGTCACAAAACCAGACTAAGTGAAGCCAATCAAACAGATCTGACAACTACATTATACTTGGTAATTTTTTATTCAGGAAAATGTTCCAATATTACATATCTGTGAGAGGCAAAAGTATGTGAAACTCTAGGTTTAGTACTTAATTTCAAGATCAAATTAGAGTCCATCTGATTTCATTCAATAAGAGGATGATCAGGGCTCCATGATTGTCCTATTTTATTTAAAGAACAGAGATATATAAGTCTTAAATTCATGACATGTGTTTGTGGAAGAGGACTTCAGAAAAAGAGTTATTGTTGCTCATCAGGCTGGAAAAGGTCACAAAATCCTCTCTTAAGAGTTTGGACTCATAGTCATATAGATTCTGTACAAACGGAGGGACTTTAAGACCATTGGTAAATTCCCAGAAGTGGTCAACCAACAAAGATCACTCCAAAAGCAAGACATGTAATAGTCTCTTGGGTCTGAAAGGAATACAAGGTAATTTCTAAGCAACCAAAGGCCTCTTTCACTTTGGCTTATGTTAATGTTCATGAGTCTGCCATCACTACATCAAGCCACTACTCTCCAAAAAGAACATTGCTCCCCATGAAGTTTGCTAAAAATCATGTGGACAAGCCAGAGGACCATTGGAAAAATTATTTGTGTAGGAATGAGACCAAAATAAAACTTTTTGTTTTAAAATGAGAAGTATTATTTTTGGAGAAATGAAAATACTAAATTCCAGCA